>NC_052307.1:76968254-77268254 GCF_016432855.1 Salvelinus namaycush
CTCCCTTCTCCCCTTTTTTTTTTCTCTTTTTTCCCTACAGCCCCCCCCTTCTCCAGCCCTTTTCCGTTGGGAAATGTTAAGTGTAATGTACCATAATAAACTGCTCATGTTGGAAATGTTAAGTGTCATGTACCATAATAAACTGCTCATGTTGGAAATGTTAAGTGTCATGTACCATAATAAACTGCTCATGTTGGTAACGTTAAGTGTCATGTACCATAATAAACTACTCATGTGGTAACGTTAAGTGTCATGTACCATAAAAACTGCTCATGTGGTAATGTTAAGTGTCATGTACCATAATAAACTGCTGCTCATGTTGGTAATGTAAGTGTCATGTACCATAATAAACTGCTCATGTTGGTAATTAAGTGTCATGTACTATAATAAACTGCTCATGTTGGTAACGTTAAGTGTCATGTACCATACTAAACTGCTCATGTTGATAACGTTTAAGTGGCGATGTACCATAATAAACCTGCTCATGTTGGTAACGTTAAGTGGCATGTACCATAATAAACTACTCATCGTTGGTAACTGTTAAGTGCCATGTACCATAATAACTGCGCATAATTGTAATGTTAAGTGTCATGTACCATAATAAACTGTTCATGTTGGAAATGTTAGTGTCATGTACCATAATAACTGCTCATGTTGGAAATGTTAAGTGTCATGTACCATAATAAACTGCTCATGTTGGAAATGTTTAAGGGTCATGTACATAATAAACTGCTCATGTTGGTAACGTTAAGTGTCATGTACCATAATAAACTACTCATGTTGGTAACGTTAAGTGTCATGTACCATAATAAACTGCTCATGTTGGTAACATTAAGTGTCATGTACCATAATAAACTGCTCATGTTGGTAATGTTAAGTGTCATGTACCATAGTAAACTGCTCATGTTGGAAATGTTAAGTGTCATGTACCATAATAAACTGCTCATGTTGGTAACGTTAAGTGTCATGTACCATAATAAACTGCTCATGTTGGTAATATTAAGTGTCATGTACCATAATAAACTACTCATGTTGGTAACGTTAAGTATCACGTACCATAATAAACTGCTCATGTTGGTAATATTAAGTGACATGTACCATAATAAACTGCTCATGTTGGTAATGTTAAGTGTCATGTACCATAATAAACTGCTCATGTTGGAAATGCTGTGTGTCATGTACCATAATAAACTGCTCATGTTGGTCATGTTAAGTGTCATGTACTATAATAAACTGCTCATGTTGGTAACGTTAAGTGTCATGTACCATAATAAACTGCTCATGTTGGTAACGTTAAGTGGCATGTACCATAATAAACTGCTCATGTTGGTAACGTTAAGTGTCATGTACCATAATAAACTACTCATGTTGGTAACGTTAAGTGCCATGTACCATAATAAACTGCTCATAATGGTAATGTTAAGTGTCATGTACCATAATAAACTGTTCATGTTGGAAATGTTAAGTGTCATGTACCATAATAAACTGCTCATGTTGGAAATGTTAAGTGTCATGTACCATAATAGACTGCTCATGTTGGAAATGTTAAGTGTCATGTACCATAATAAACTGCTCATGTTGGAAATGTTAAGTGTCATGTACCATAATAAACTGCTCATGTTGGTAACGTTAAGTGTCATGTACCATAATAAACTACTCATGTTGGTAACGTTAAGTGTCATGTACCATAATAAACTGCTCATGTTGGTAACATTAAGTGTCATGTACCATAATAAACTGCTCATGTTGGTAATGTTAAGTGTCATGTACCATAGTAAACTGCTCATGTTGGAAATGTTAAGTGTCATGTACCATAACAAACTGCTCATGTTGGTAACGTTAAGTGTCATGTACCATAATAAACTGCTCATGTTGGTAATATTAAGTGTCATGTACCATAATAAACTACTCATGTTGGTAACGTTAAGTATCACGTACCATAATAAACTGCTCATGTTGGTAATATTAAGTGACATGTACCATAATAAACTGCTCATGTTGGTAATGTTAAGTGTCATGTACCATAATAAACTGCTCATGTTGGAAATGCTGTGTGTCATGTACCATAATAAACTGCTCATGTTGGTCATGTTAAGTGTCATGTACTATAATAAACTGCTCATGTTGGTAACGTTAAGTGTCATGTACCATAATAAACTGCTCATGTTGGTAACGTTAAGTGGCATGTACCATAATAAACTGCTCATGTTGGTAACGTTAAGTGTCATGTACCATAATAAACTACTCATGTTGGTAACGTTAAGTGTCATGTACCATAATAAACTGCTCATGTTGGTAACGTTAAGTGTCATGTACCATAATAAACTGCTCATAATGGTAATGTTAAGTGTCATGTACCATAATAACTAAGTGTTCATGTACCATAATACTCTGCTCATGTTGGAAATGTTAAGTATCATGTACCATAATAAACTGCTCATGTTGGAAATGTTAAGTGTCATGTACCATAATAAACTGCTCATGTTGGTAACGGTAAGTGTCATGTACCATAATAAACTACTCATGTTGGTAACGTTAAGTGTCATGTACCATAATAAACTGCTCATGTTGGTAATATTAAGTGTCATGTACCATAATAAACTGCTCATGTTGGTAATGTTAAGTGTCATGTACCATAATAAACTGCTCATGTTGGAAATGTTAAGTGTCATGTACCATAATAAACTGCTCATGTTGGTAACGTTAAGTGTCATGTACCATAATAAACTGCTCATGTTGGTAATATTAAGTGTCATGTACCATAATAAACTACTCATGTTGGTAACGTTAAGTATCACGTACCATAATAAACTGCTCATGTTGGTAATATTAAGTGACATGTACCATAATAAACTGCTCATGTTGGTAATGTTAAGTGTCATGTACCATAATAAACTGCTCATGTTGGAAATGCTGCGTGTCATGTACCATAATAAACTGCTCATGTTGGTCATGTTAAGTGTCATGTACTATAATAAACTGCTCATGTTGGTAACGTTAAGTGTCATGTACCATAATAAACTGCTCATGTTGGTAACGTTAAGTGGCATGTACCATAATAAACTGCTCATGTTGGTAACGTTAAGTGTCATGTACCATAATAAACTGCTCATGTTGGTAATGTTAAGAGTCATGTACCATAGTAAACTGCTCATGTTGGAAATGTTAAGTGTCATGTACCATAATAAACTGCTCATGTTGGTAACGTTAAGTGTCATGTACCATAATAAACTGCTCATGTTGGTAATATTAAGTGTCATGTACCATAATAAACTACTCATGTTGGTAACGTTAAGTATCACGTACCATAATAAACTGCTCATGTTGGTAATATTAAGTGACATGTACCATAATAAACTGCTCATGTTGGTAATGTTAAGTGTCATGTACCATAATAAACTGCTCATGTTGGAAATGCTGTGTGTCATGTACCATAATAAACTGCTCATGTTGGTCATGTTAAGTGTCATGTACTATAATAAACTGCTCATGTTGGTAACGTTAAGTGTCATGTACCATAATAAACTGCTCATGTTGGTAACGTTAAGTGGCATGTACCATAATAAACTGCTCATGTTGGTAACGTTAAGTGTCATGTACCATAATAAACTACTCATGTTGGTAACGTTAAGTGCCATGTACCATAATAAACTGCTCATAATGGTAATGTTAAGTGTCATGTACCATAATAAACTGTTCATGTTGGAAATGTTAAGTGTCATGTACCATAATAAACTGCTCATGTTGGAAATGTTAAGTGTCATGTACCATAATAGACTGCTCATGTTGGAAATGTTAAGTGTCATGTACCATAATAAACTGCTCATGTTGGAAATGTTAAGTGTCATGTACCATAATAAACTGCTCATGTTGGTAACGTTAAGTGTCATGTACCATAATAAACTACTCATGTTGGTAACGTTAAGTGTCATGTACCATAATAAACTGCTCATGTTGGTAACATTAAGTGTCATGTACCATAATAAACTGCTCATGTTGGTAATGTTAAGTGTCATGTACCATAGTAAACTGCTCATGTTGGAAATGTTAAGTGTCATGTACCATAATAAACTGCTCATGTTGGTAACGTTAAGTGTCATGTACCATAATAAACTGCTCATGTTGGTAATATTAAGTGTCATGTACCATAATAAACTACTCATGTTGGTAACGTTAAGTATCACGTACCATAATAAACTGCTCATGTTGGTAATATTAAGTGACATGTACCATAATAAACTGCTCATGTTGGTAATGTTAAGTGTCATGTACCATAATAAACTGCTCATGTTGGAAATGCTGTGTGTCATGTACCATAATAAACTGCTCATGTTGGTCATGTTAAGTGTCATGTACTATAATAAACTGCTCATGTTGGTAACGTTAAGTGTCATGTACCATAATAAACTGCTCATGTTGGTAACGTTAAGTGGCATGTACCATAATAAACTGCTCATGTTGGTAACGTTAAGTGTCATGTACCATAATAAACTACTCATGTTGGTAACGTTAAGTGCCATGTACCATAATAAACGGCTCATAATGGTAATGTTAAGTGTCATGTACCATAATAAACTGTTCATGTTGGAAATGTTAAGTGTCATGTACCATAATAAACTGCTCATGTTGGAAATGTTAAGTTTCATGTACCATAATAAACTGCTCATGTTGGAAATGTTAAGTGTCATGTACCATAATAAACTGCTCATGTTGGTAACGTTAAGTGTCATGTACCATAATAAACTACTCATGTTGGTAACGTTAAGTGTCATGTACCATAATAAACTGCTCATGTTGGTAACATTAAGTGTCATGTACCATAATAAACTGCTCATGTTGGTAATGTTAAGTGTCATGTACCATAATAAACTGCTTATGTTGGAAATTATGTGTGTCATGTACCATAATAAACTGCTCATGTTGGTCATGTTAAGTGTCATGTACCATAATAAACTGCTCATGTTGGTAATGTTAAGTGTCATGTACCATAATAAACTGCTCATGTTGGTAACGTTAAGTGTCATGTACCATAATAAACTACTCATGTTGGTAACGTTAAGTGTCATGTACCATAATAAACTGCTCATGTTGGTAACATTAAGTGTCATGTACCATAATAAACTGCTCATGTTGGTAATGTTAAGTGTCATGTACCATAATAAACTGCTCATGTTGGAAGTGATGTGTGTCATGTACCATAATAAACTGCTCATGTTGGTCATGTTAAGTGTCATGTACTATAATAAACTGCTCATGTTGGTAACGTTAAGTGTCATGTACCATAATAAACTGCTCATGTTGGTAACGTTAAGTGGCATGTACCATAATAAACTGCTCATGTTGGTAACGTTAAGTGTCATGTACCATAATAAACTACTCATGTTGGTAACGTTAAGTGCCATGTACCATAATAAACTGCTCATAATGGTAATGTTAAGTGTCATGTACCATACTAAACTGCTCATGTTGGAAATGTTAAATGTCATGTACCATAATAAACTGCTCATGTTGGTGACGTTAAGTGTCATGTACCATAGTAAACTGCTCATGTTGGAAATGTTAAGTGTCATGTACCATAATAAACTGCGCATGTTGGAAATGTTAAGTGTCATGTACCATAGTAAAAACTGCTCATGTTGGAAATGTTAAGTGTCATGTACCATAATAAACTGCTCATGTTGGAAATGTTTAGTGTCATGTACCTTAATAAACTGCTCATGTTGGTAACGTTAAGTGCCATGTACCATAATAAACTGCTCATGTTGGAAATGTTAAGTGTCATGTACCTTAATAAACTGCTCATGTTGGTAACGTTAAGTGCCATGTACAATAATAAACTGCTCATGTTGGAAATGTTAAGTGTCATGTACCATAATAAACTGCCCATGTTGGAAATGTTAAGTGTCATGTACCATAATAAACTGCACATGTTGGTAACGCTAAGTGCCATGTACCATAATAAACTGCTCATGTTGGAAATGTTAAGTGTCATGTACCATAATAAACTGCTCATGTTGGAAATGTTAAGTGTCATGTACCATAATAAACTGCTCATGTTGGAAATGTTAAGTGTCATGTACCATAATAAACTGCGCATGTTGGTAATGTTAAGTGTCATGTACCATAATAAACTGCTCATGTTGGTAACGTTAAGTGTCATGTACCATAATAAACTGCTCAGGTTGGTAACGTTAAGTGCCGTGTACCATAATAAACTGCTCATGTTGGTAACGTTAAGTGTCATGTACCATAATAAACTGCTCATGTTGGTGACGTTAAGTATCACGTACCATAATAAACTGCTCATGTTGGTCATGTTAAGTGTCACGTACCATAATAAACTGCTCATGTTGGTAACGTTAAGTGTCATGTACCATAATAACCTGCTCATGTTGGTAACGTGAAGTGTCATGTACCATAATAAACTGCTCATGTTGGAAATGTTAAGTGTCATGTACCATAATAAACAGCTCATGTTGGTAACGTTAAGCGTCATGTACCATAATAAACTGCTCATGTTGGAAATGTTAAGTGTCATGTACCATAATAAACTGCTCATGTTGGTAATGTTAAGTGTCATGTACCATAATAAACTGCTCATGTTGGAAATGTTACATGTCATGTACCATAATAAACTGCTCATGTTGATAACGTTAAGTGGCATGTACCATAATAAACTGCTCATGTTGGTAACGTTAAGTGTCATGTACCATAATAAACTGCTCATGTTGATAACGTTAAGTGGCATGTACCATAATAAACTGCCTAATGTTGGAAATGTTTAGTGTCATGTACCATATTAAACTGCTCATGTTGGAAATGTTAAGTGTCATGTACCATAATAAACTGCTCATGTTGGAAATGCTAAGTGTCATGTACCAAAATAAACTGCTCATGTTGGTAATGTTAAGTGTTATGTACCATAATAAACTGCTCATGTTGGAAATGTTAAGTATCATGTACCATAATAAACTGCTCATTTTGGTAACGGTAAGTGTCATGTACCATAATAAACTGCTCATGTTGGAAATGTTAAGTGTCATGTACCATAATAAACTGCTCATGTTGGAAATGTTAAGTGTCATGTACCATAATAATCTGCTCATGTTGGAAATGTTAAGTGGCATGTACCATAATAAACTGCTCATGTTGGAAATGTTAAGTGCCATGTACCATAATAAACTGCTCATAATGGTAATGTTAAGTGTCATGTACCATACTAAACTGCTCATGTTGGAAATGTTAAATGTCATGTACCATAATAAACTGCTCATGTTGGTGACGTTAAGTGTCATGTACCATAATATACTGCTCATGTTGGAAATGTTAAGTGTCAGTTACAATAATAAACTGCTCATGTTGGTAATGTTAAGTGTCATGTACCATAATAAACTGCTCATGTTGGAAATGTTAAGTGTCATGTACCATAATAAACTGCTCATGTTGGAAATGTTAAGTGTTATGTACCATCAGCTCTGTCTGCTCTTTACGATTAAAATACCCTAGAGTTGATTGACGCATCAATGCATCACAAGGTGACATCATTTGAATATTGAATATCTAAGGGAAAGTGTGTTTATGCTAGAGATGTCTTGTAGTGGTTGTAGCTCAATCCCCTCTTTCCGCTGATATAAAGGTTATTCCATAACATGGGGCTTATGAAAGCAATCTTTTTCTACACATGAGAGGATCCGGACAAGAAAACATTCACGAAATTGTATGTAATACCTCAACATCTGAGCTACAAACTAATAAGTCACCACCATCGAAAGACACATATTACAGGGTTCATAGCCAGCATCGACTGTTTGGCTCTACGACATCCACAAGCTGAACTCTCTGTCGCAAACGTCCTCATTTCGAAGAGGTCTTCTCACAAAACTGACTGTCCAGACGGAACAGTCAGAGCTACAAACTAAACACGAAGGTGTCGGTTGTTCTGCTCTAAGACACACACAAGCTTCAGGGGAGTAGTCTGAAGGTAACCCAATACCGGGTTGAAAAAACAGCAAAATGTGCCACTAATAACATGACCAGATTGCCAGATATAGGACAGTCACTTCAAAACCTTATTCCTTATTATTTATTTTTTTAACTGTCTGTTTTGCCATATACAAACGTGGTCTTTAATGTGTTTCTATGGGCTATAGCATTAAAGACTAAATTCAATGTTCAATCAAATCTTTTTTTTATGTATATATTTTTTTATAACTACAGGCTCCTAAAATTACAAATCAAATGGCTAAATGATCCATTTTATGACCGTCTTAAAACAATTCAATATGTTAGCTTAGTAGATATTGTGATTTAAGGGCTTAGATAGATCATTGCAGAATAAAACAAGTACACCGACCCATATGTATCTAAAATACATTTTAATCTTGCTTAGATTCACAATTGTTACAATATTTAGATTCTTCAATCGGTTTCCTTTCACTCTTTAAACATACTGTACAATTAATGAAATGTGAAGAAGTGGTCTACATCAAGGCACAAGACACAGCCATGGTCAGGGAAGCTTGTGGGGGCGGAGCTTGATGTAGTCTCCGCCCCCCTGCAGTGTGCTGCTGACACAGGAGAGAGGAGGGGTGGGGACTCAGGGTCAAACTGTACATGTGCTCTAAGCCAAAACGTGACAGAACCAACTGGCTTGTACAGGGTAATGATCTGGTGAAAATAGACATAACAGAAGTTTGTTCTTTATTTTTTGTTGTAATGTTTTCTAGGTTGTTGTATCTCCTCATGATCATAGAGCAAATGAATATCGGTAACACAGAGTATGCAAGAGGTATGCAGGAAATCAGTCCTGTAGTTTGAAGGCTGTTTTTTTTAAACAGTGAAGAGTTTCTAGATGTCTGTAGTTGGTTCAGGACGGGATGTATTGTTGTCTCACTAAAGGGCTCATACTCTGCAGGGAGAGAAAATGGAAGGAAATGACTGGTTATCCTCCTTTCTACTGAACTCTAACTCCCAACTTGTATTCATCCATAAGACATAGACCAAATTTGAAGGCCGGCAAAGTTACAAAGAGACTGTCTGAAGAGTACTGAAGTAGAATAGATGTGGAAAGACAGAGGCTTGGGAAAGAGCATTAGAGATACAGTAGAGACAGACAGAGGTTGACAGTCAGAGGCACAGCAGTGGGAAGAGAGAGGAGTGTAGAATGTTGTTATACCATATCCCTGAGGCCTTTTAACACATTCACATAGGTGCTGTCATGGGGCTGTCTCTCCTTCTTCGTCCAAACGCCTTGGAGCCCACATTGGTGGGGACGAAGTTACTGTTGCCCATTCCTCCTGATCTGTTCAGGAAGTCAGCCAGGCGGTGGGTGACACATGTGGCAGTATTGCACGCACGCTTCTGTGCTGTAACGCTGCTTTTAGGAAAAGAAAGGACAGGTCATACATACCTCTCCTAAATTCAGGATTTATTACAAGATACAAAATGTACAAATTACAATAAAAAGAACAAAGGTAATAAATTACTGTTTTCTGGAGAAAATGTATAATATATATCATCACATTGAAAATAAAGACATTCAGAGATCTAAACAATGAGATTCAGCTCAAATTAGTTATTCAACTTACCTCAAATGTACTGTGAATTTACGTTTACATAGCAAATACACTGGGGCTTTACCAATATTGTTCAAACTGTTGTGAACTATTAAAGATGCTAAAAGGCTTTGTTTCACTTGAATAATTAAGATGGAAAATATGTTCTGGTATAAAAAAATATGTTTATTAAACAAGAACCCTAGTCACGGTTGAAAGAAGCATTGATTAAGATTTTTGGTTTTGATTAAGACTTTGTATATATTGTGAATGATCTGTATAGTAAAGGGATATCATAAACCTTAAGATAGGGAAGTGCAACTAAATCCTTATTCACTTTCTAAATCTAAAGGATTGGACTGCTTTGTACTTATATATTTTATTCTCTGTCAAAAAAGGGTATTTTAACAAAAGAAAAAGAGAGCAGTGACATTGCGGGACATCAAGGTTTCTCTGCAGTCGGTCGAGCAAGCAAGATCCACATGCATCAGCAATCATCAGGCTAGGCTGGAACAGAGGGGTCAGGTTAACTAGGGCTGATGGAGGGGAGGACCGCTCAGATTCCATCATATGAGTCTCCATAGCTTGCATAGCGGTTGCTCTCAGGCAAGCTGCGTTTCTTGCCAGGCGTGCCACTTCCCGTGTTGGTGCGGGGGTACGTCTGCAATTTATGCAGCTCTTGGGACAGTTTGCCCAGCACACAGGTGCTGAGGTTGGAGCAACGCTTGGACATGGGTCTATCCAGGCTGTTAGAGAGAGAGACAAACATGCAGAAACAGGCTCATAGTAACCATGGCATGCAGATGCATCCTGCTGGTATCCACATGCTACAGTAATAACACTGTATTCCAACATCATGCATTTCAAAGTCAATTTTTACTTGCATTTATATAAAAATAACAGTTTAAAGTCATGCTATCAAGTCCAACACAGGCAATTGAAAATAGTGTATAGCTATAATGACCTCAGTTACTTAGGCTCATGCGGCAATCCTGTTTATAGCATCGTAGTTAAATTATAACAAACTGCTGTCATGCATCCCATTCCTCTTGCACTAATTCCCATGCTTTCTTCCATTCTTTAGGGTTATTTATCATTTAGCATTCCGCAACAGGCTTTCTCATAAACAATGCTTAAATAATGAATACATTAAAATGAAGTGTTCCAAAAACCCATGCATAGATAATCACAGAGAATATATGTTTTAACTATAGATTTCCCTGTTGATGGTTGGGCGATGTCCATACCTCTGTGTCTTTAATAAATACCCATAGCTCTGACTGCTATAGGAGGCAGCAAAGGACTGGCCACATATTAATAAGACATTTGGGGTTATATGTTTTCTTGAATAATAGGAACATGTGTCATCCATATAGTATACACCAAGTAAACCTAGAGAAAATGAAAATGAATGTTGTTAAAAACAAGTTGTGGAGATGAGGAGAGCTGTATCTACCTATTTCCTTCATTGGCTTGTTGCTCCAGTTCCTCTGAAGTCATTTGAACAAACTCCTTGACGATGGCGTTGAGTAGCCTTCGGGCTTCATAGTCAGTTAGCGTGACTTGGTCTGTCATGGACTCTAAACCAGTTCTGAAAACACATAGGCGATTAGGTTGATCAGACTGGAACTGCATCAGCACGGTGAAAAATAGTATGACGTAGGTTATGTGAGTTTGCTTCAGCTAAAAGCCATTGACTCATGCTTTAAGGGATACGAGCCAAACTCAAAACAATCTGCTAAAAGTGTTCCTTTTAAAAAGCTGACATGTAGCCAACTTAGAGCTTTATGACAAAATCAATATTGTAGTAAGAACGGTGACCAGGGTCTCTCTATCCGGAATATTGAACACCCATGCATTCTACAACCATTTGGAAATATTCTACATGCAATAGCAATCATCTTAGCCTATTGCTGTGGCATTAAGTTGGATTGTTTCCAAATGGATAGAAGTGGTTAGGAAGTTATACATAGAATGGCTTTATGAGTCACCGGATTGATTAGATTACGATATCGTAATCCAATTGGATCATTTTACTTAAAAGAGGGCATTTAATGTAACGTATGGTATGGATTTCTGTAATCACATCATGTTATCTGAAAACAAAATAATTTAAATTAGCATGCATAAGATTTATGTGGCTGCCAAGATATATGAAATAACAGAAAGATGGAAGTATCCCAATGGATCTATGGCGTTTCCTTTTGGGATTGCTATAAATGAACATCCCTGTAGTCTATACATACATTTCAGTGACTGACTGGACATTACAGTGTGTATAATGTGCTTTGATCCTCACCTGGCTGGAGCTGCATGTGAGCTGTACATCTGACAAATGACCAGGAAATAGGCAATGAGGAGGGCAGAGAGCTTCATCATAACCATGGTCCCTGCGGTAAAACACATTATATCCACAACCACAGAAACTTGTCTTTAAAAACATTCACATTCCTCTCAAAGCAGAATAAAATAAGCATTTCATCCGGATCAAAACAAACATCTTCGTATGTCCCTACACATGACTTATCGCATGTAAACTCCATCCATCTCAGTTCAGTTGCTCACTGTTCTACTGGGAGTGAAGAAGCTCCCCATCTCACTCTCCCTGTCCCAAAGCATTCTCTTCCCTTCTGCGATGAGACAGTCCTACCAAAGTCCCTAGTTCCCTGCTATCACAGTGAGCCATCTAGTCTCAGTGCTCCCCTCTAACTGAAAAGAAGAGCTGGGCTTGGAGACGCAGTACCAGACATTGAGGAGGAAGGCATTAGTGATACTATCTAGATTATGAGTTGGAGCCCCAGCCAACCAGCCAGCCAGTGGCTCCCACAGGAGCCCATGCATTAGTGGAATGAGCTGTAGTCTAAACCCAGCCACCCTCTCACAATCACTTCATCTACCCTTGAAAAGCCATCTGAACTGCATTTCTCAACAGCATCTCACACAGGGTCAACGGCCTAGGCAAAATTTACGCTATCTCATTCTGTCCCCTCTATCATCACTGGAACATTCTGAAAAATTAGCACAATATCTAATAGCCACAGAAATGACATCCCATCCATGCTAGCCCAATGCATCATGTACACAGAAAATTGGTTTAAATTCTCTACTTACTGTGATTGGTTGTTTTCGTGGAGGAACAATGGAATGAGTTGAGGTACTTCAAGTTTTAGACCAACTTGTGAATCTGTTGCACCCTGCTACAATGTCCTGTCTTATATATCTACCACTTGGGTTTCTGTACTGACTAAGTAGTTGTTAAATTATCTAATTTTAGCCAATCAGATGGTTCAGCCCCATCCACTAGCCAATCAGGTACCGTCCAGCGGTTACGACAAACCAGTAAAGACAATAGAACACAAATTACGTCATTGTTCTGTCACAAAATGCTCCATTCACAAAAATCTGCTAGTCATTTGCACCATTTGATATCACAACTTGCATTGAGGACAGGGCCAAATCAGACTGGCAGATACAGAAATCATCCTAAAATAGTTCAAAATATTTTAAAGGTCTAACAATGTTCCATTGCTTTATGTTTTTGAGGAATCAAGAGAATAATTCATCCTCATTGGACTTGCTGGCAGAGCCACCTACTGTACAAACAGACACACTGCAGCTCTCCAACTCTTGAGACATTTTTTTGTGTACTACACCGTGCTTTGTTTTCCTAACTCCGGTCCTCCAGTTACCCAACAGCACACATTTTTGTTGTAGCCCCGGACAAAAACACCTGATTCAACTTGTCAAGGGCTTGATGATTAGTTGACAAGTAGAATCAGGTGTGCTTGTCCTGGGCCACAACAAAAATATGTACTGTTGAGGGTACTCGAGGACAGGAGATGGGAAACGCTGTACTACAGAATTATCAGGCCACAATCATGTGTTGTTATATTAATGTAAAATATACATGTTTGGGTTATATGATAGCAACTGTTATAATATTTTAATTGATGATATTGAAACATAATTGTTGAGTTGGTCAAGCTGCTTAATTTTGATTGCCATAATGACCAGATTATCAGAATATACAGCATGTTTAGGACTTTTCTACATCCAAAAATGGATGACATGTGTAACATTTTAGACATAATAAATTCAAAGATGTTGGCAGTTTAAACTAGCTCTGTGAAATGCTTGGACATTAGTCTTGTGGTATTTTTGGAACAATGACATAGTTAATACTTCATATTCCATAATCAATTCCCATCCCCTTCCCCATACAGCACACTACTGACTCCTCAGTGAACTGCTCTTTTCAGGGAATCGATGGTGTGGCTGACAATAGTCGGCCCAATTTCTCAGACCCAATTACAGAGCTGTTGGAGAGCTGGGCATCATCTTGTTCCCCTTACTTTACATTATTGGGTAAGCTATCGTAAAGCATCCTGCCCAAGAGTCTTCTTTTGCGTCACGGAGGAACCCCATTAGTGTGGATGAGGCTTTTAGTGCTATTGAACAGAGTGCGGGGCCTATGACGGAACCACTAAATCAGGGAAATTGGACAGAGCTGGGGTCCACCCCCCTCGGTGCCCCCGGAGACAGCGGAAACTGCGGTTGTGTAGGCGTACAGGCTTGCCTGACTATAATGAATTGCCACTTCCGAATAAAGACCTGACTATATGTGAACAGATGCAGCATGACCACATATCTATGGATCATCTCAGTCCCTACCTCAACTTTCTGTTCCCCGTTTCTAACTTTCAATTCAATACAGTAACCTTTCCAATCTATTTTGGTCAGAGTATCTCACGGTGCATCAACCTGGTGTAAGTTATATCAGGAGACAGATAATCATTGTCTTATCTGAACAGAGAAGGAGGGAACACTGACATGTGACATGATGCACTGTACTGTATATAAGGTTAGTTGTATCTATTGAAAGGGTGTTGAGATGACAGAAACACACATTCATCACGCCTGCCAAATAAATACCACACAATAGTATTGGAATACAATATCAATGCCAAAATAGGAAAGATCATTTCAATGTCAAAGAATGAGACTGTATCATACGTGTCTGAATGTAAACATTAACGACACTCAATACATACTGTAGGGCAGGCTAAGCATCGCCCACAAAAAAGATGGGAAAAGATGGGAATTGACAGAATGTTTGATTACAAGCTTCCGCCACTTGATGCTCTCCATTGAAGGTTTGACCACCTGGAGACTGTGGTGACACAGGGATTACAGACTTAAACATGTACACTTGACCTGGCTATCCTGTCAGGGCTTCGCTAGGGAATTGGATGGATGTTATTTAGAATCCACTTTGAAATGCAACTTACCTCATCTCTGGTGGAAACAGGAACGTTTGCACTGTGCATCCTTGCTGGGACATTAAGGAAATTAGATGTAATCACAGAGCCTAGGTTACCCATCAATCAGAGCTCCTCTGTTCTTTGTGATCACACTGCAGGATGCAGCTACCTCTCTGACCTGGCCTGGCCATGGCAGCTCTCTCTCTCTCTGCATGGGGCTGGTCAGGCTCTCTTCTCCTGTGGCATAATGAGGAGAACCGAGTTAAACGCCCGTGCTAAAATTATACTTGTGAGAACCAAACAGCAGATTATGATATTTGTATTAATATTTAGATTTATGAAATTACATTATTTTTTGTGTCATTGTGAGTCATGGGTGCATAGTTCTATGGGAGTAGCTGACTAGAGCTGGTTTGTGCACAATAGGAGAGAATAGAAGTCAATAGAAGACAATGGAAGTTAATAAAAGACAATAGAAGTCAATAGAAGTCAATAGAAGACAATAGAAGACAATAGGAAACAATAGAATATAACAGAAGACATTATACAACGGGTGGGCCTAATCCTGAATGGTGATTGGTTAAAACCGGTGTCTATTCCACAAGTTACCACCCTCTAAATCTAGAAACAGATAGCAAGATTTATACAAATCTCCGCTGTTGAAAACTAAATGTTAGTATAAAAGACATGTCTAGATGCTTTTTATAGTGGAGATCAAGTTTATAACTTGCCTGGCTTGGCTGATGAGATAGTGGATTGCGCAGTCAGATGGAACAGAGTAAATAGGCATTTTAACGTCATAGATTTATTGGTAACTTTTGGAATAGACACTGGCTGGAATGCGCTTTTAACCAATCAGCACTCAGGATTAAACCCACCCGTTGTATAAGTGCGATTATAAACTGGGTGGGGTCGAGCCTGAATGCTGACTGGCTGAAAGCTGTGGTATATCAAACCGTATACCATGGGTATGACAAAACATTTATTTTTCCTGCACTAATTACATTGGTAACCAGTTAATAATAGCAATAAGGCACAACAAAGGTGGCTGACAAAACATTATGGTGGACCCAAATGTAAGTAATTATAACGTCATAACAAGTCAAGCAAAAAATGTACAATTGAGAGGAATGTGTTAGTTAATGTAGAGACAAACGTTTGTGCATATTTTTTTGTCATAAAGTTAATTTACAAAAATCTCTATTTAAAAAAAAATTATCTCTAAGTTATCTGACTTGCTAACATTGGCCAGCTAGCTAGTGTTAGGAGAATGAATTTGTAATTTGTGTTGTTTAATGTTTTAAGGACTCCTGAGAAAACCAGCAAACCAGGCTGTTGTCTTGTGAAACAGTGGATGTAAAGAATCTAGCTAGCTAAAGCATTTACTGCAAAGTGAATGTACAATTGTGTTAGCTTGCCTTGCACTGCAGCTGAAGTAACATATCTAGCTAACTATTTACTTGCTTATTGTGTAGTGGAGGATAAAAAATAACTGTATGCCTATGGATGTGTAGCTAGCTACAGTATGTAGCCAATCTGTGTATGGACCCTAAAACGTTTTGTATGAATATTAGTTCAGGACCTATCTATGAACCTCAGCTATCATAGTTGTTGTATCAACTTCAAGTCTGAGTGGCATTGATGAAGCCTATGGATAGAGTAGAATATACAATTGAAGTTGAAAGTTTACATACACTTAGGTTGGAGTCATTAAAACTCGTTTTTCAACCACTCCACACATTTCTTGTTAACAAACTATAGTTTTGGCAAGTGCATGACACAAGTAATCTTTCCTACAATTGTTTACAGACAGATTATTTCACTTATAATTCACTGTATCACAATTCCAGTAGGTCAGAAGTTTAAATACACTAAGTTGACTGTGCCTTTAAACAGCTTGGAAGATTCCAGAAAATGTCATGGATTTAGAAGCTTCTGATAGGCTAATTGACATAATTTGAGTCAATTGGAGGTGTAGCTGTGGATGTATTTCAAGGCATACCTTCAAACTCAGTGCCTCTTTGCTTGACATCATGGGAAAATCAAAAGAAATCAGCGAAGACCTCAGAAAAAATGTGTAGACCTCCACAAGTCTGGTTCATCCTTGGGAGCAATTTCCAAATGCCTGAAGGTACCACGTTCATTTGTACAAACAATAGTACGCAAGTATAAACACCATGGGACCACGCAGCCGTCTGCCTCCTGGAGATGAACGCACTTTGGTGCGAAAAGTGCAAATCACTTCCAGAACAACAGCAAAGGATCTTGTGAAGATGCTGGAGAAAACAGGTACAAAAGTATCTGTATACACAGTAAAACGAGTCCTATATCGACATAACCTGAAAGGTCGCTCCAAAACCGCCATAAAAAGCCAGACTACGGTTTGCAACTGCACATGGGGACAAAGATTGTACTTTTTGGAGAAATGTCCTCTGGTCTGATGAAACAAAAATAGAACTGTTTGGCCATAATGACCATCGTTATGTTTGGAGAAAAAGGGGGAGGCTTGCAAGCCGAAGAACACCATCCCAACCGTGAAGCACGGGGGTGGCAGCATCATGTTGTGGGGGTGCTTTGCTGAAGGAGGGACTGGTGCACTTCACAAAATAGATGGCATCATGAGGATAGAACATTTATGTGGATATATTAAAGCAACATCTCAAGACATCAGTCAGGAAGTTAAAGCTTGGTCGCAAATGGGTCTTCCAAATGGACAATGACCCCAAGCATACTTCCAAAGTTGTGGCAAAATGGCTTAAGGACAACAAAGTTAAGGTATTGGAGTGGCCATCACAAAGCCCTGACCTCAATCCCATAGAAAATGTGTAGGCAGAACTGAAAAAGCGTGTGCGAGCAAGGAGGCCTACAAACCTGGCTCAGTTACACCAGCTCTGTCAGGAGGAATGGGCCAAAATTCACACAACTTATTGTGGGAAGCTTGTGGAAGGCTACCCGAAACATTTGACCCAAATTAAACAATATGTAAAGGCAATGCTATCAAATACTAATTGAGTGTATGTAAACTTCTGACGCACTGGGAATGTGATGAAAGAAATAAAAGCTGAAATAAATCATTCTCTCTACTATTATTCTGACATTTCACATTCTTAAAATAAAGTGGTGATCCTAACTGACCTAAGACAGGGAATTTTTACTAGGATTAAATGTGAGGAATTGTGAAAAACTTTAAATGTATTTGGCTAAGATGTATGTAAACTTCCGACTTCAACTGTAATAACTTGTGCCAAGGATGCAAGTCCTATATACATGTACTATAGTTATTACCACGCATGAGATTCCCACATTGTAGCCTGCACATTGAATATATTCACTGATCATGTACTCTTCCTTGGCAAATAAAGGTGCGGTTCAGGTATGAATCTATGAGACATTCTTTTTCAGTAATATCAAACTACATTATTTGAATGATGCTGTGTCTGCATGTATGTATTACAATTATACTGTACACTTCAACAGTGTTTACCACTCCTGCTCCTGGGACATCAATGATTACACATTGTAACTATGCAATAGACTAGGAACATGATTGATTTGTAATTCATATATACAGGAAAAAAAACTATGCATATCTAACTCCCTGCATTAATCTGAGGACACAGGATAGTATTTCAATGAGATAATTAATTTCAACCAGTGGAGAATGTGAAACGCTTTATTGAAAGAAGTTCATTATCCAGGTGTTATAAATACATAATAAATGCATTATAATTATGATAATTGCAATATTATAAACACAAGTTCAATCTGTACTTCAATGCACATATGGTGTGCATTAAAAAACGAGGAAGAAAGACGAGGTGGGGAGAGAGGTGTAGAAGACAGAAAGGGAAAGAGGTAAGAACAGCGGCAGACAGCATATGATTAATGAATTACAGTGCTACCCTAATATGCTCTCAATTCATCACAATTGCGGTATCTCCTAACCAGCCTTGGGCCCCTAGTTGGTCCGAAGGTTATCTTAAGAGTGGGTGAGGTGGCGATGACAGGACTGGCTTCCTCTCTCACATCAAAACATACCTGCAGACAAGTGACGAGTGATGGATAGAGAGTGAGCATGATTAAGCCTTGTTTTTTTTATTCTAACACGGTCAGTCATCATAATCATCATCAAGTGGCTACAGAGTACTTTATGCTAAAAAACAGACACACGAGGACAAACAATAGAAGATAATGTCAATAGAAGATACTGTATGTGACGCAGACACCTATCGGAGTGTACCTGAAACATTTAAATATAGAGGGCTATGTGTCTCACCACTTGGTAATTGCAAGGCTAACCCAGGGAAATAATGACTTGGCAGCAACAGATAGCAACAGATAGTCCAGTGAAAATGCGTGTTTATGTGGTGTAAATCTGAAAATTAGCAGCTGACATCTTAAGGGTTTGTCAACCGATTTCACGTTGTGCCTACAGTATTCAAGTAGTAGGGCTCATTTCCAGTAAGCACAAGGTCTGTTGGTCAGCCCATCCCAACACAGTCACAAGTGGACGTCAACAGTGAGATCAAGTTAATTCAATGATGTCTTTGATTGATGTATAAAATGCTTCCTGGATAGTTTGTTGTATCTGTGGGGCTGGCAGGAAGTAGAAAAGCAGTTTCCTTGAATGTCCTGATTAAATGGCGATAACATATCCAAATCATTGGGCGAGGTCTGGGGAGGCGGGTTTGTTACATTTGGAGAAGAAAATAAGCATCTCTACCAGCTGCGGCAGCAAGAAGGAATGTCTGGCTGGGTAAACAGACATCACTGGTACTAATGAGGAGCAAGTCACCACACACTGAGTGGACAGGCAGTCGATACAGAGGACCTCCAGAATCAACGGGCACACTATTATTTGATCCAGATTTGGGCCCATATTCATAAAGCATACCAGAGTGCTGATCTAGGGTCGGTTTTGACATAGACAGGAGGGACCTGATCCTGGATCGGCACTCCTACTCTGAGATGCTTTATAAATACAGGCCCAGATCTGTGTTTAGGTGTGTGGTTAGTGAACAGGCACCACTTAATAAATGATCCCATTATAAATTTCCTTCATTTCTGCCAGTAGCCTATGGACAGAGCATAAATGTGAGTCAAATCAAACCAGGTCAACTACAACTGGAAGAGGAAAGTTTGTGCAGCATAATGCTTGAGAGGGTAACTCTATAAGGGGGTTTCAATTATTCCCATGCTATGATGACTGTGACAACCCTGAACCAGTCCTGACCAGTCAGTCCTGTTCTGTTTGATGCCACCAGGCAGTGATGTTCTGAATCCACCTCAGACACTGTGCTTCTTTCCAAATGGCACCATATTCCCTATATAGTGCACTACTTTTAACCAGAGCACTGCTCAAAAGTAGTGCACTATAAAAGGAATAGGGTGTCATTTGGGATGTAGCCTGTGCTTCCCTTAGCCATCACAATAGCACCATGGTGGTTGCAGGAAGGTTTTCGCATACGTTCTCGACCCAGACAGACCCTTTCACAACCACTACTCCACCTATACTGCTATCTGCATGGCCTAACAGGCTGACTACACCGCTCGCGTCGCGTGCGGGAGCGTTGCAAAATAAATGTAGAAATCTATATTATTCAATTATTGCACCCACACTGCTCGCGCCCGCCAACGAGCGTCTGCGTTGCCAAGGGCTAGAATAGAAGTCAGTTCAATTTCTGACGCAGATCGCGCTGCAAGTCCTGCCTCTCCCATCTCCTCATTGGTTTATAGAAGCAGGTATACCCACGTGGGTGACTGAAAGACGAACGAGGTCGGTGGCGGTAATGCACCTAATTTATGAAAGTTGCCAATCGCAAAGTCAAGAGAAGAGAAAGCCTTGAAGGAAGAGAGATGACTAGAAACGATTCATTTGATCGCTTCATGTGTGGATTAATTGTCGGAGTTGAGGACCTTGCGCATTTCAGGTAAAATCTGGGCACACTCGTTCATCCACAATGGCTTTGCTCACCTTCGAAGGAATCCAGAAGTCCCCAAAGGCTGTTTTTCCGAGAGGATCCAAAGCCACCCGAGTTCCCTCGAGAATCATCGACAACGGGTGAGTCGGATACACCAGAACCTATGCAACTGGAAAGAGCTAGATTATCGCCATGGGAATGTTCACATAGGATTTCATTGCTACCTGTCCACTGAGGAGACCTAGATCATTAGTAGGTACAAGTACTCTGGTGAGTCAGACTGGAAATTCCATAATTCCAATTACCCGTACCCCTTTTGCTGTTATTCTGCTGTGTGGAGACCAGTCAAAGTCTTTTCGGGTGCTCACTGACTCTGGGCTGATGAGAGTTTCATGGACGCTACCCTGGTATCTGAACTAGGTATTCCCACTCAACCCCTTTCCGTTCCCATGGATGCTAGAGCACTGGACGACCGTTCCATTGGCAGAGTCACAGTAGTCAATACAGTTGCTTCTCATTGAGTCTCCTAACATCCCTATAGTTTTGGGATTTTCTTGGCTCCAGAAACACAATCCCAATATTGACTGGACCACAGGTTCAATCCTGGGTTGGAGCCCGTTCTATCACTCACCTAAAGGCGGCGCACCCTTCCCCTAAACGTCTGCCTGCTGGGTTAAGTTCGGCCTCGGCTCTCTCGGACGTTCCCACAGAGTATCATGACCTCCAGGAGGTATTCAGTAAGGCTCGTGCTACCTCCCTTCCTCCACATCGTCCTTACGATTGTGCGATTGACCTCCTCCTGGGCACCACACCGCCTCGAGGCCGGCTATATTCCCTGTCTGGCCTTGAGACCAAGGTCATGGAGGAGTATATTGATAACTCTCTGGCGGCTGGAAGCAT
Organism: Salvelinus namaycush; assembly: GCF_016432855.1. Classification (NCBI taxonomy): domain Eukaryota; kingdom Metazoa; phylum Chordata; class Actinopteri; order Salmoniformes; family Salmonidae; genus Salvelinus; species Salvelinus namaycush. The sequence goes on from NC_052307.1 coordinate 76,989,891, forward strand.
TCACCCTTCGGCCTCTCCTGCCGGCGCAGGGTTCACTCTTTGTGGGAAAGAAGGAGTAGTTCCTGCGTCCATGTCATGGAGACCCCGGTAATCAATACATCATGGTCAGGAACCCGTACCCGCTACCACTCCTCTCCTTGGCTTTCGAACCTTTCCAGGGGGCAACCATCTTTCTAAAATGGACCTCCGGAATGCCTACCACCTTGTTCGGATACGCGAAGGAGACGATTGGAAGACTGCTTTCAATACAGCAAGTGGACACTATGAGTACCTGGTCATGCTGTTTGGACTCACTAACGCTCCTACTGTCTTCCAGGCTCTGGATAACGATGTGCTCCGGGACATGTTGAATCGGTTTGTTTTTGTGTACCTCGATGACATCCTGGTTTTCTCTATGTGCGACAAGTTCTTCAGTGCCTTCTGAAGAACCAGTTGTTTGTTAAAGCGGAGAAGTGCGAGTTCCACCGCTCCACAATCACTTTTCTGGGATACATCATCTCTGAAGGGAATGTTCAGATGGATCCGGAAAAAGTGAACGGTGACGGATTGGCCCCAACCCACATCCAGGGTGCAGCTACAGTGGTTTCTGGGGTTTGCTCATTTTTACCGCCGTTTCATTCGGGGCTACAGCAACCTGGCGGCTCCCCTCTCTGCACTCACCTCTCCCAAGGTACCGTTCACATGGTCCCCAAAAGCAAACACGGCTTTTGTGGATTTGAAGCAACGATTCACCACTGCCCCCATCCTCATCCATCTGGATCTGACCCGTCAGTTTGTGGTGGAGGTTGTTGCTTCCGAAGTGGGAGTAGGGGCCGTTCTTTCCCAGCGATCCGTCCAGGACCAAAAGCTTCATCCCTGTGCCTTCATGTCCCATCATCTCAACTCGGCGGAGAGGAACTTTGACGTTGGCAACCAGGAACTCCGAGCAGTAAAGATGGCCCTGGAGGAGTGGAGGCATTGGCTGGAAGGGGCGGAACATCCAATTTTGGTTTGGACCGACCACGAGAATTTGGAATATCTCCGCACAGCCAAGCGCCTTAACTCAAGGCAGGCCTGGTGGGCTCTGTTATTCACTAGGTTTAAATTCACCATCTCCTACAGCTCAGGGTCCAAAAATGTGAAGCCGGATGCCCTTTCCCGCCTGTACAGTTCTGCTGCCGCACCCTCGGAATCAGAGACCATTCTCCCTGCCTCATGTTTGGCGGCTGTGGTGGTCTGGGGTATTGAGGCTCTGGTTCGCAAAGCACAACGTTCCCGGATGTTCGTTCCTGATCCGGTCCCAAGTTCTGGAATGGACTCACTCCTCCAGGCTTACCTGTCATCCTGGTGCTCGTCGTACCCTGGCTTTCCTCCAACAGCGCTTCTGGTGGGCCACCATGGCTCCTGATGTCTCGGCCTTCATCGCCTCATGCATGGTGTGTGCCCAAAGCAAGACTCTGCGGCAAGCTCCGTCTGGTCTCCTTCAGCCACTTCCTGTTCCTCATCGCCCCTGGTCTCATATTTCCCTGGATTTTGTCACCGGGCTTCCTCCGTCAGATGGCAACACCACCATCCTGATGGTTGTTGACAGGTTCTCCAAGGCCGCCCATTTCATCCCTCTTCCTAAATTACCTTCCACCAAGGAGACGGCCCAGCTCATGGTGCAGCACGTCTTCCGAAACCATGGACTCCCGGTCGACATTGTCTCGGATCGGGATCTCAAGTTTTCGTCACAATTCTGGAAGGCATTCTGCACCCTTATCGGGTCGTCGGCCAGCCTGTCCTCCGGGTTTCATCCCCAGTCCAACGGCCAGTCGGAGCGAGCTAATCAAGATATGGAGACGGTACTCCGGTGTCTTGTTGCCAGTAACCCCACCACCTGGAGTCAGCAACTGGTCTGGGTGGAATATGCCAGGAACACTCTCCCCTGCTCGGCTACTGGACTATCCCCCTTCGAATGCTCCATGGGATATCAGCCCCCGCTCTTCCCTGCGCAAGATACCTTCAGCCCAGATGTTCGTCCGTCGCTGTTGGCGTACCTGGAAAATACCTCGGGCGGCTCTTCTCAAGACACCCTCCAGGTATCGTCGACAAGCAGACCGCCACCGGACTCTGGCTCCTCGCTATCGGACCTACCCCTCCGGGTAGAATCCCATAAACTTTCCCCACATTTCATTGGTCCTTTCCCCATTTCTAGAGTCATTCGTCCGTCTGCTGTTGCCCCGTACCCTCCATGTTCACCCTACTTTTCATGTGTCCAGGATTAAGCCCTTGTCTCACTGTCCTCTGTCTTCCGTTTCTAGGCCCATCCCTCCCCCCCGGGTCATCGATGGCCAGCCCGCGTATACGGGGAAACGCTTCCTGAGGGTTCAACCATGGGGCAGGGGTTTCCAGTACCTGGTTGACTGGGAGGGTTATGGTCCGGAGGAGAGGTGCTGGGTTCCTGCTAAAGACATCCTGGACCCGGCCCTCATCGCCGATTTTCCACCGCCGATACCCCGTTCAGCCAGGTATGCACCCAGGTAGGACGCCAGGTGGCATCCCTAGAGGGGGGGGGGGGGGTACTGTCACGCCCTGATCTGTTTCACCTGTTCTTGTGATTGTCTCCACCTCCTCCAAGTGTCGCTTATTTTCCTGGTGTATTTATCATAGTGTTTCCTGTCTCTCTGTGCCAGTTCGTCTTGTATGTTTTCAAGTCAACCAGCGTGTTTTCCCGTGCTCCTGTTTTCTATTCTCTTTTTCTAGTCTTCACGGTTTTGACCCTTGCCTGTTTTTTCTAGACTCCGTACCCGCCTGCCTGACTCTTCTGCCTACCCTGACATCGAGCCTGTCTGCCACTCTTTACCTCTTGGACTCAGAATCTGGTTTTGACCTTTTGCTTGTCCACGACCATTCTCTTGCCTTCTCTTTTTGGATTATAAATAAACTACAAAGACTCTAACCATCTGCCTCCTGTGTCTGCATCTGGGTCTCGCCTTGTGCCTTTATAGACAGACATTCTACACATTTGCTTGCAAGTTGTTTGCATTAATGAATGACACTAAAGTGGAACACTTGGGTAAAGATAATCATCTTTATATTGTAATACCGTTAATGTACAACCCAGACTGCATGTTGGTGCTGGTGTAGCCTACCAAAAAGAATACAGCCCAGACAGAATAGCACAATTGTGAAGAAAGTGATTGATCTATTCTTGTATCCTACTGATTGTAGGGTGTTCCAACAACACAGTATAGGGCGAAGTTTATATCCTAATGCAACAACACAGTATAGGGCGACGTTTATATCCTAATGCAGACAAGGACATGTTTTACCCCATGACCTAGGTATTTTAAAATGGTGTTATAGGTTAGGCCTATGTGTTATATCACAAAATATTGTATTTTATTATACAGCATTAGGCTATGAGTTATAGAAATAGCTCTCTTGAATCAATCAAACATGAACCTTGCTTTTGCTGCACAATGGCAATGTGTCTAGATATAAGACAGGCTAAACAACACTCACATGGAAAGTATGCTATGACAATGGGATCAGCCAATTAGAACTCAGGGGTAGAAGTAACACAGTAAAAAAATCTATATTCCAAGACACTCAAATTAGTATATGTTACGTTTGGTATGGTATCTATTAATTTGTGAATGTCCATCCATTTCATATGATATGTTACAAATTACAATTCGTATGATATGTTACGAATTACAATTCATACAATATGTTACGAATTTTCAATACATATGATATGTTATGAATTTCAATTTGTGGCTAACTTTATCTAGGTGGCTAATGCCAACGTTAGAAATTGGGGTTAGGGTTAGGAGTTAGATTAAAGGGTTATTGGCCTTAGGGTTAAGGGGAAGGGTTAGCTAACATTCTAGTTGCAAAGTAGTAAGTAGTTGCAAAGTTGCTAATTATCCACGCGCCTTTTGTTTTTGCCTTTAGTAACATTCTGTCTTATGTAACCATAACAAATGTAATATATCATGCTAAATTGAGTGTCCCAAAGTTTCGTTTACTATGTTATGTCTAGTCTGAGTACAGGCTGAATCAGCGGTGACAAAATATAGCTTTTTTTACCAACTTGATCTGTGTGGTGCCAGCTGGCGGGCAAGTTATGCTGCATGTCAACAAATGGCCAGAAATCATCATTGGGAAATCAAATCCTCAGAAATAGCAGAATCGCGATTTGTTGATTGCTAGAATTGATCGAAGGCTGATCAAAGTTCATCGATAGTCATCACAGCTAAACGTCCAGCCAATCTTATCCTTGTAGAGGGAGAAGTATCCTATTGGGTAGAGGCAGGGGATAGAAACATGTGCAAGATGATATAGCCTACATAACTCTTTCACCGAGGAGAGCTTGGTACAGACGGCAAATTTAGAGATAGAAAAATGGTATTAAATCAGTTATCATCTCTAGTCTCAGAAGTGTCACATGGACAGGCTTTCTTAGGTCTGTGTAGTTTACTTATTTCCCTTATTGTTATTTTGCTGATCCGGCAGCTTGTGAAGCAGAGGAGACCCCGAGGATTTCCTCCTGGACCGTCACCTATTCCTGTCATAGGGAACATTATGTCTCTAGCAACAGAACCGCACGTCTTTATGAAGAAACAGAGTGAAATCCATGGGCAGGTACGGTACTTAACTTATTGTGTCAAAGTGGCTTGACTAAACCTTGGCATTTTTTGTGTTGGCTACTTGTGTGCACCCCCATGTAGGCTAGTCTTCTTGTGCTCAAACCGGTTTAACTCTTGCGGTTTAGCCTATTGAGTGTTACTTTATGAATACAGATTTTTGCATTACAATATATGTATTTTATATAGCGCTTTTCATTACAAACCAGAATCTCAAAGTCGCTTTAATTTCATTCTGAAAAAACAGTGCGAAAAAAAGTTTGCAGGAGGCCTAGTGGTTAGAGCATTGGGCCAATAACCGAAAGGTTGCTAGATCGAATCCCGAGCTGCCAAGGTAAAACTCTGTCATTCTGCCCCTGAACAAGGAGGTCAACACATTGTTCCCCGGTAGGCCGTCATTGTAAATAATAATTTGTTCTTAACTGACTTGCCTAGTTAAATAAAGGTTTAAAAAAATAAAAAATCATCCGGCACACACACACCAGAATTCCTTAGTGTGTCAAAATGTTAGTTAGGGTGGACGCTCCATTCTTGTCCCTATATCTTGCGTCAGCCTAGAAAGATAACTCAGAAAACTGAACAAAAGAGGCTCGCTATTCGCTAAGTGTTGGCAGGCTCCAGCCGCGCTTGCAGGGTTTCGAAAAATGGCGAAGGTACGCTTAGTCAGCATGCCTCGGCAAATAGAGCCAGACTACAGGGCTACCTCTAAACTAGCCTAATAGATAATTTGCCATTTAGATGTTATGTCATTATGTCAAAGAAAATAAAAAATGAAACATATTTTGGGAAAACAAATGGCATATTATTTTGGATGTTTATTTATTCAAGTATTTTATCTCAGATTTTCAGTCTTGATTTGGGAGGCTACTCAGCAGTGGTTCTGAATGGATATGATGCCATCAGAGAATGCCTGTACCACCAGGGTGATGTCTTTTCTGACCGGCCATCACTGCCTTTATTTATGAAAATGACAAAAATGGGAGGTAAGAAAGTCAGTTATAAGTTATAAGTTATAATGTATTCTGAAATATGCACATTATGACATTGGTATATTGTTATTAGATATTACATGCAAATACAAGCTTGGTGTTATCGAACTCTCTAGGCTATTTTATGGTATTGAGATGAAAATAGGTCCACCTATCGTGAGAAGAATATTTAGTATCTTCACACATGCTCAGTAAGGTCTCATTATGTCTGCTCTAATCTCAATATCTTCCTTCTCAGGACTTCTGAATGCTAAATTTGGCAATGGATGGATTGAACATCGTCAACTGGCCAGCAACTCCTTTCGTTACTTTGGCAGTTTTCAAAAGCCCCTCGACCAGAAGATCCTGGAAGAGTGCATGTTTTTTGTGGATGCCATCGACGAACACAAAGGGAAACCATTTAACCCAAAGCACCTGGTGACCAATGCTGTGTCCAACATCACCAACCTCATCATCTTCGGCGAGCGTTTCACGTACGACAACTGTGACTTCCAGCACATGATCGAGATCTTCAGTGAGAATGTGGAGCTGGCCGTCAGTGGCTGGGCCTTCCTTTACAATGCCTTCCCATGGATCGAGTACCTCCCCTTCGGAAAGCACCAGAAGCTGTTCCGCAACGCAGCCAAGGTCTATAACTTCCTGGAGCAGATCATCAGGCGCTTCTCGGAGGGCAGAGTGTGCAACTTCCCGCGCCACTACATCGATGACTACCTGAACAAGTTGGACAAGAGTGCTGGCGACTTGGGCACCCCGTATTCCAGGGAGAACCTAATCTACTCTGTGGGCGAGCTCATCATCGCAGGCACGGAGACCACCACCAACACCCTACGCTGGGCTATGCTCTACATGGCCCTCTACCCCAACATTCAAGGTCAGTGTGCTGCTTTATAGCACAGTAGGCCTCAGCACCAAGTCCCCTGCCTTGTCCTCACTCGGGCCTCATAGCACCCTGTCTTGTCCTTACTCAGGCCTCATAGTACCCTGCCTTGTCCTTACTCAGGCCTCATAGCACCCTGCCTTATCCTTACTCAAGCCTCATATCACCCTGCCTTGTCCTCACTCGGGCCTCATAGCACCCTGTCTTGTCCTTACTCAGGCCTCATATCACCCTGCCTTGTCCTTAATCAGGCCTCTTTAGCACCCTGCCTTGTCCTTACTCAGGCATCATCATGTCAAGTGGTGCATAAGACCTCCACAACATCCCTCCATCTCTTCCTGTCCTGTTCTATTTTGTATGTCTCTTTTCAGATGAGGCCTATTCTGGTATTAAGCTCAGTTTCAACGGTTAGCTAACAGGTCATCCTTGGTCTTTCTTTCTCCTCTGGTGTCCAGTAAAGGGACTTGCCTTGTCCTTATTTACTTACTTACTTACTTACTTACTGACTTTATTGTCCCCATGGGGAAATTTTGTTGCAGTGTCATGTACACATTTAAAGTGGCGTTTAAATACAAAACAAAATTGACAATACAACTTTCATAACATTTACATACCAATAAAAATAAGAAGAAGAAGAAATAAGAAATAAAACATTTAAAAAAAGAAAAGACTAGCCTTCTGGCCTTACGGAGTCGATGGGAACATTCGCCCGAGCTATTTAGGAGGGATATCACACCTGGCACAAATGATTGTCTAGTTCTGTTTTTCCTGATGAGGGGTGCCCTATACCTGCACCCAGAGGGGAGTAGTTCAAAGTCCAGGTACATGGGGTGGCTTGGGTCTAAAAGGATTTTGTGAGCCTTGCGGAGGGCCCTGACCTTAAAGATCTCATCCAGGTCTGTCTGTTTGACTCCAAGTACCTTGCTTGCTGTGGTAATAATCCTTCTAGGCATTTTTCTCTGGCTGACAGTGGTATTGCCAAACCCACAAACAATACAAAAAGTTAAAATACTCTCAATAAAAGATTTGTAAAACAGTGTCAATATAGTACAGTCTACATTAAAAGATCCCAACTTTTTGAGAAAGTATAGTCTCTGTTGGCTCTTTTTGTAGATCAGGTCTGTACATTTACTCCACTGAAGCGTATTGTCCAAAAGGACACCCAGATATTTATATGCCTCTACAATTTCTATATTCTGACCTCTGATAGATGTTGCAGAGGTAGGTTTTGTACGCTTCCTCAAGTCTATGCAGATCTCTTTGGTCTTGTTGGTATTGAGGACCAAGTATGATTCCTCACACCACTCTACAAAGTCATCTAGGACCAGGGCCATGATGTTCCTCGTCATCATGCAACAGGCTGATCAAGGCAGTGTCATCAGCGAACTTAACGAGGTGTCTGTCAGAATGGGAACTAGTACAACTATTAGTGTACAAGATGTACAGAAGTGGGGACAAAACACATCCCTGAGGAGAGCCTGTGTTGGTATTGCGTATATCCGACATGTGGGGACCTATTTTGACTCGCTGTGAGTGTTGGCTCAGGAAGTCCAACAGCCACAAAACCAGCCCCCCATCTAAGGAGAAGTCCCGAATGAGTCTCTGTGCCAGAATGTAAGGCTGGATTGTGTTGAAGGCAGAAGAAAGGTCAACAAACAGAACCCTGACATGGGATTTGGCACCCTCTAGATGTCTATAGACCATGTTAAGGAGGGTAACAATGTCATCATCAACTCCTCTGCTAGGCTGATAGGCAAACTGAAATGGGTCGAGGAGCTTCTGGGCGACACTGAGAATATGACTTTTCACAATTTTCTCAAGGCATTTAATTACTAAGGATGTCAAGGCGAAAGGGTGGTAGTCATTCAGCACAGAGGGATTAGATGCTTTAGGAATTGGTATAATTATTGATTTTTTTAAATTTAACCTTTCTCCAAGCCATAATATACAGCAACTTTTATTTGCATACATTAGATAACTAAGGTATCATTTTTTTCTTTCAACTGTACAAAGTTATACACTCCCTCCCCTCGGACAGTGAAGCTACAATTGTAAATGTGTCTCTATACTTAGATTTGATATCAAATATTTTATATTAGGTGACAGGGCAGAATGTTCCTTTTATTTGAGGGTATTTTTATATATATATAATGTATATCTGTTTTACCGTTTAGAATTGAAAGCATGTAGCTAATGTATCTAATCCCCCCATTTGAAGACATCATAAGTATTTGGACAAGTTCACTTAGTGTTTTAACGTAGTAAAAAATGTAGAATTTGGTCCCATATTCCTTACACACATTGACTACATCAAGCTGTGACTTTAAAAAGTTGTTGGATTCATTTACAGCTTGTTTTGGTTGTGTTTCAGATTATGCTTGACCCAATAGAAAGTGAATGGTGGACAATGTACTCTATTGTAATATTTTGTAGACACTTGTATTGTAAGTAAGAATAAAATGTGTTTTTGAACATAGCTACATTAATGTGGATGCTACCATGATTAGGGATGTTATGAATTGGAAAAAAATTACTCCAGTCATCATCCATCATTAATTTATATTGGGCAAAACATAACCCAAAAAACAACAAAACAAACTCCAAATGCATCCAACGTCACAAGCTTGATGTAGTCATTGCGTACTAGAAATATGGGACGAAATACTAAACATTAGACCGCTTTAATACACTGTAAGTGAATGTGTCCAAATACATATGACATCTTCAAATGGGAGGACTAGATATGTAAAGTGCTTTCATTTCTAAACTTTAAAACAGATATAAATGAAAATACTCTCAAATGAAAGGTGACATTCTGTACCTTCGCCTCATATGAAACATTTGATAACAAATCCAAAATGCTGGAGTATAGAGCCAAATTTACAATTTTAGCTTCACTGTCCAAATACATACAGAGGGGAGTATATGTTTGTAGGTAATCAGTAATAGTTGAGTAAGAAACTTTCATTTGCATAGTGTCCAAGGTTGGATTGATTACTGTGTTAACTTTTTTTATCGATCTTTGTTTAAACTATTTCTCTACTAAGTTATACGCTGAGTGTACAAAACATTATGCTCTTTCAATGACATAGACTGACCAGGTTATTGATGTCACTTGTTAAATCCACTTCAATCAATTAAATCAATTTTATTTATAAAGCCCTTTTTACATCAGCAGATGTCACAAAGTGATTATGCAGAAACCCAGGCTTAAACCCCAAACAGCAAGCAATGCAGATGTAGAAGCACGGTGGCTAGGAAAAACTCACTAGAAATGCAGGAACCTAGGAAGAAACCTAGAGAGGAGCCAGGATCTGAGGGGTGGCCAGTCCTCTTCTTGATGTGCCGGGTTGAGATTATAAGTGTACAAAAATGTATGCACTCACTACTGTAAGTCACTCTGGATAAGAGCGTCTGCTAAATGACAAAAATGTATAAATGTACATGGCCATTAAGGCCAGATCGTTTTTCAAGATCAAACGTTCATAGATGACCAGCAGGCTCAAATAATAATCCCAGTGGTTGTAGAGCAGGGCAATTATTTTCCATGAAGGGTCACATTAGAATATATTTTTGCCATCACGGGCCAGAATCATATTTTCAGGATTATACATCATGTGTATGACTGTGTTGACAGATATATCTACTGTAAATCATATCCAGATATGCTACTTATTTGACTTTTTTTTTAACATGCACAGAAATAAACCACATCCATGTTCTCCTTTTGGTAGGTATTTTCATTGTTAAACATCCAATGAACTTCACGGAGGGAAAAGTGCACTGTGCATTCAGCACCACGGACAGAACTCTTGTTAACGGGTATGCACAAAAACACAAGAAAGAAAGAGAGCTCAACATTACATTTAAACTACTCAATCAGTGTGAGGAGTGAAGTCTCTGATGGGCATTGACTAGAGCAGTGAAGTCAGGTATAGTTTTGACATCACTATGCGCAAAATTGCTGGGAGGTGAAAGTCAGTAAGAGATAATCTGTGCCTTGACTTATTATATTTTATCACTGAAAATGCCTGTTCACATACCCAAACAGTACAAACATCTTCTGAGCATGACTCCTAATCTTTGGAAAGTTTTGTTCATTGAGAGATGCATAGAACCTCGTCAGTGATATTGTTTTGAGTAGTTCTCCAATCACTGCATCAGACTGAAGATTGATAAGTTCATGATGCAGGTCAGTGGGAGCGTTATCCACATTGAAGGTGAAAGGAGAGGAAACCAACAGCAGGTCAGTGGGAGCGTTATCCACATTGAAGGTGAAAGGAGAGGAAACCAACAGCAGGTCAGTGGGAGCGTTATCCACATTGAAGGTGAAAGGAGAGGAAACCAACAGCAGGTCAGTGGGAGCGTTATCCACATTGAAGGTGAAAGGAGAGGAAACCAACAGCAGGTCAGTGGGAGCGTTATCCACATTGAAGGTGAAAGGAGAGGAACCCAACAGCAGGTCAGTGGGAGCGTTATCCACATTGAAGGTGAAAGGAGGGGAAACCAACAGCAGGTCAGTGGGAGTGTTATCCACATTGAAGGTGAAAGGAGAGGAAACCAACAGCAGGTCAGTGGGAGCGTTATCCACATTGAAGGTGAAAGGAGAGGAAACCAACAGCAGGTCAGTGGGAGCGTTATCCACATTGAAGGTGAAAGGAGAGGAAACCAACAGCAGGTCAGTGGGAGCGTTATCCACATTGAAGGTGAAAGGAGAGGAAACCAACAGCAGGTCAGTGGGAGCGTTATCCACATTGAAGGTGAAAGGAGAGGAAACCAACAGCAGGTCAGTGGGAGCGTTATCCACATTGAAGGTGAAAGGAGAGGAAACCAACAGCAGGTCAGTGGGAGCGTTATCCACATTGAAGGTGAAAGGAGAGGAAACCAACAGCAGGTCAGTGGGAGCGTTATCCACATTGAAGGTGAAAGGAGAGGAAACCAACAGCAGGTCAGTGGGAGCGTTATCCACATTGAAGGTGAAAGGAGAGGAAACCAACAGCAGGTCAGTGGGAGCGTTATCCACATTGAAGGTGAAAGGAGAGGAAACCAACAGCAGGTCAGTGGGAGCGTTATCCACATTGAAGGTGAAAGGAGAGGAAACCAACAGCAGGTCAGTGGGAGCGTTATCCACATTGAAGGTGAAAGGAGAGGAAACCAACAGCAGGTCAGTGGGAGCGTTATCCACATTGAAGGTGAAAGGAGGGGAAACCAACAGCAGGTCAGTGGGAGCGTTATCCACATTGAAGGTGAAAGGAGAGGAAACCAACAGCAGGTCAGTGGGAGCGTTATCCACATTGAAGGTGAAAGGAGAGGAAACCAACAGCAGGTCAGTGGGAGCGTTATCCACATTGAAGGTGAAAGGAGAGGAAACCAACAGCAGGTCAGTGGGAGCGTTATCCACATTGAAGGTGAAAGGAGGGGAAACCAACAGCAGGTCAGTGGGAGTGTTATCCACATTGAAGGTGAAAGGAGAGGAAACCAACAGCAGGTCAGTGGGAGCGTTATCCACATTGAAGGTGAAAGGAGAGGAAACCAACAGCAGGTCAGTGGGAGCGTTATCCACATTGAAGGTGAAAGGAGAGGAAACCAACAGCAGGTCAGTGGGAGCGTTATCCACATTGAAGGTGAAAGGAGAGGAAACCAACAGCAGGTCAGTGGGAGCGTTATCCACATTGAAGGTGAAAGGAGAGGAAACCAACAGCAGGTCAGTGGGAGCGTTATCCACATTGAAGGTGAAAGGAGAGGAAACCAACAGCAGGTCAGTGGGAGCGTTATCCACATTGAAGGTGAAAGGAGAGGAAACCAACAGCAGGTCAGTGGGAGTGTTATCCACATTGAAGGTGAAAGGAGAGGAAACCAACAGCAGGTCAGTGGGAGCGTTATCCACATTGAAGGTGAAAGGAGAGGAAACCAACAGCAGGTCAGTGGGAGCGTTATCCACATTGAAGGTGAAAGGAGAGGAAACCAACAGCAGGTCAGTGGGAGCGTTATCCACATTGAAGGTGAAAGGAGAGGAAACCAACAGCATGTCATTTTCCAACACTTTGAAATCCTCAAAATGATGAGAAAACTCACCGCTCAAAGCACGCAGCAGCGATGTATACTTCTCCCGCTGGTCATCTGATAGGAAACAGACTAGTAGTGTCAGAAGATGGGTGAGATTGTTGGCTTTTACTTGGCGGGTCAGGAGGAGTAATTTTCCCTTGAAGGCTTTTACAAGGCTGTACATCTGATGTGCAAAAAGGCCCTTCCCTTGTAGTTTGGAGAAATAGGTTAATTCCTTTACTTTGTCTTTCAAATGTTGTTCCATATTCTCTGCGATGTCCTCAACACGCCGTGTCACTGTTTGTCTTGGCAGGGAAACATTTTCAAACAGCTCTTTCTTGTCGGGGCAAGGTATTGCTGCAGAGTCAATTAAACATTCTTTAATGAATTTGCCCTCAGCGAATGGCTTGCTATGTTTAGCAATTTTGTGGGACAGTACATAGCTAGCTCTCGCAATTCCATAGTTTGCTGAATGCAGTTTTGTGAAAAGTCCTTGCTACTTTTGCAACTGAGAAAGCAACTCTTTCGATGCACTTACCCTCTGCTCAGAAGACATATTCCTATATTTCTCTGCATGCTTCGTCTGGAAGTGTCGGGACAAGTTGTAGTCTGTCAAGACAGAGATGTTCTCTTTGCACACTAAGCATACAGCTTTCCCTGATACCTCAATAAATAAATATTTCAATATCCACTCTTGCTGGAACACCCTACATTCATTGTCTAATCAAATCAAATCAAATGTATTTATATAGCCCTTCTTACATCAGCTGATATCTCAAAGTGCTGTACAGAAACCCATCCTAAAAACCCAAACAGCAAGCAATGCAGGTGTAGAAGCACGGTGGCTAGGAACAACTCCCTAGAAAGGCCAAAACCTAGGAAGAAACCTAGAGAGGAACCAGGCTATGAGGGGTGGCCAGTCCTCTTCTGGCTGTGCCGGGTGGAGATTATAACAGAACATGGCCAAGATGTTCAAATGTTCATAAATGACCAGCATGGTCAAATAATAATAATCACAGTAGTTGTCGAGGGTGCAGCAAGTCAGCACCTCAGGAGTAAATGTCAGTTGGCTTTTCATAGCCGATCATTAAGTAAGTATCTCTACCGCTCCTGCGGTCTCTAGAGAGTTGAAAACAGCAGGTCTGGGACAGGTAGCACGTCTGGTGAACAGGTCAGGGTTCCATAGCCACAGGCAAAAAAGCAGAAACTGGATGAGCAGCATGACCAGGTGGACTGGGGACAGCCAGGAGTCATCAGGCCAGGTAGTCCTGAGGTATGGTCCTAGGGCTCAGGTCCTCCGAGAGAGAGAGAAAGAAAGAGAGAATTAGAGAGAGAGCATACTTAAATTCACACAGGACACCGGATAAGACAGGAGAAGTACTCCAGATATAACAAACTGACCCTAGCCCCCCGAGCACATAGACTATTGCAGCATAAATACTGGATGCTGAGACAGGGGGAGGGGGGGGGGGGGGGGGGGGGGGTCAGGGGACACTGTGGCCGTGTCTGACGATACCCCCGGAGAGGGCCAACCAGGCAGGATATCACCCCACCCCCTTTGCCAAAGCACAGCCCCCACACCACTGGAGGGATATCAACAGACCATCAGTTTACTAAATCCAATCAAAGTTTATTTGTCACGTGCGCTGAATACAACAGGTGTAGACCTTACAGTGAAATGCTTACTTGCAGGCTCTAACCAATAGTGCAAAAAAAGGTATTAGGTGAACAATAGGTAAGTAAAGAAATAAAACAACAGTAAAAAGACAGGCTGTATACAGGAGCAAGGCTATAGAAGTAGTGCGGCTACATACAGACACCGGTTAGTCAGGCTGATTGAGGTAGTATGTACATGTAGATATGGTTAAAGTGACTATGCATATATGATGAACAGAGAGTAGCAGTAGCGTAAAAGAGGGGTTGACGGGTGGTGGGTGGGGCACAATGCAGATAGCCCGGTTAGCCAATGTGCAGGAGCACTGGTTGGTCGGCTTAATTGAGGTAGTATGTACAGTACATGAATGTATCGTTAAAGTGACTATACATATATGTTAACCAGAGAATAGCAGCAGCGTAAAAAGAGGGGTGGGGGGGGGGGGGGGGGGGGTTACCTGTTTGATTACCTGTTCAGGAGTCTTATGGCTTGGGGGTAAAAACTGTTGAGAATCCTTTTTGTCCTAGACTTGGCACTCCGGTACCGCTTGCCATGCGGTAGTAAAGAGAACAGTCTATGACTGGGGTGGCTGGGGTCTTTGACTATTTTTAGGGCCTTCCTCTGACACCGCCTGGTGTAGAGGTCCTGGATTGCAGGCAGCTTAGCCCAAGTGATGTACTGGGCCGTACGCACTACCCTCTGTAGTGCCTTGCGGTCAGAGGCCGTGCAATTGCCGTACCAGGTAGTGATGCAACCAGTCAGGATGCTCTCGATGGTACAGCTGTAGAACCTTTTGAGGATCTGACGACCCATGCAAAATCTTTTTAGTTTCCCGAGGAGGAATAGGTTTTGTCGTGTCCTCTTCACGACTGTCTTAGTGTGCTTGGACCATTCTAGTTTGTTGGTGATGTGGACACCAAGGAACTTGAAGCTCTCAACCTGCTCCACTGCAGCCCTATTGATGAGAATGGGGGCATGCTCGGTCCTCTTTTTCCTGTAGTCCACAATCATCTCCTTTGTCTTGATCACGTTGAGGGAGAGGTTGTTATACTGGCACCACACGGCCAGGTCTCTGACCCTATAGGCTGTCTCGTCGTTGTCGGTGATCAGGCCTACCACTGTTGTGTCATCGGCAAACTTAATGATAGTGTTGGAGTTGTGCCTGGCCATGCAGTCATGAGTGAACAGGGAGTACAGGAGTGGACTGAGCACTCACCCCTGAGGGGCCACTGTGTTGAGGATCAGCGTGGCGGATGTGTTGTTACCTACCCTTACCACCTGGGGGCGGCCCATCAGGAAGTCTAGGATCCAGTTGCAGAGGGAGGTGTTTAGTCCCAGGGTCCTTAGCTTATTGATGAGCTTTGAAAGAGCACTATGGTGTTGAATGCTGAGCTGTAGTCATTGAATAGCATTCTCACATAGGTGTTCCTTTTGTTCAGGTGGGAAAGGGCAGTGTGGAGTGCAATAGATATTGCATCATCTGTGGATCTGTTGGGGCGGTATGCAAATTGGAGTGGGTCTAGGCTTCCTGGGATAATGGTGTTGATGTGAGCCATGACCAGCCCTTCAAAGCACTTTATGGCTACAGATTTGAGTGCTACGGGTCGGTAATAATTTAGGCAGGTTACCTTAGTGTTCTTGGGAACAGGCACTATGGTGTTCTGTATTTATCACTAACTGAATTTAATGTATTGCTTTATCCGGGTAGCCAGAGAGTAGAGCATTGCAGTAGTCTAATCCAAAACTTTCAAAAGCAAATTAGCTTTACTGCATCATTTTTGTACAAAGTTTCAGATATGTGCAATGTTACAAAGATGGAAAAAAGCTGCCCTTGAAATATTCTTGATATGTTTGTCAAAAGATAGTCCAGCGGAATGCAGAGGTCCTTCACAGTTTTATTTGAGACGACTGTACAACCATCAACATTAATTTTCAGATCAAACAGCAGATCTTTGTTTCTTGGGACCTAGCACAAACACCTCTGTTTTGTCCGAATTTAAAAGTAAAACATTTTCCGCCATCCACTTCCTTATGTCTGAAACACAGGCTTCCAGGGTAGGCAATTTTGGGGTTTCACCATGTTTAATCGAAATGTTCAGCTGTGGGTCGTTCGCATAGCAGTGAAAGTTGACATTGTATTTCCGAATGACATCAACAAGAGGTAGAATATATAGTGAAAACAATAGTGGTCCTAAAATGGAACCTTGAGGAACACCGAAACTTACAATTGATTTGTGAAAGGGCAAACCATCCAAAGAGAGTCAATTCTATATTTTCCAACAGATAAGATCTAAACCAGGCAAGAACTTGTCCATGTAGACCAAAGAGGGTTTCCAATCTCTTAAAAATAATGTGGTGATCAATGGTGTCAAAAACGGCACTAAGGTCTAGGAGCACGATGACAGATGCAGAGCCTTTGGTCTGACGCCATTAAAAGGTAATTTACCACCTTCACGAGTTCCGTCTCAGTACTATGATGGGGTCTAAAACCAGACTGGAGTGTTTCGTATACATTATTTGTCTTCAGGAAGGCAGTGAGTTGCTGCACAACAGCTTTTTGGAAACATTTTGAGAGGAATGGGAGATTCGATATCGGCCGATAGTTTTTACATTTTCCGTGTCAAGGTTTGGCTTTTTCAGGAAAGGCTTTATTACTGCCATTTTAGTTAGTTTGGTACACATCCGGAGGATAGGGAGCCGTTTATTATGATCAACATAGCAGGGCCAAGCACAGGAAGTAGCTCTTTCAGTAGTGTCGTCAGAATAGGGTCCATTAGGCAGCTGGACACTATTCAGCGTAGAACAGCGTAGAACTTTCTTGTATTCTGGAGCCTCAGAATGGAATGAGTTGCCTCTGCCCATAAAAACAACGTCCTTTCTGGGCAGCTTTAAAAATAAAGTTAAAATAAGTTTGATGTCTTCTGTGCCCATATGAATAATCCCTACAATGTAACTGCAATGATGAGATAGATGTTCTTCTTCTTTGTTTTAATGTTTTATTATCTCAATGCCATACTGTGTTCAACCGTGTTCGATCTTGCCTAGCCACCTTGCCTCAAGAGGACCACAATAAAAATAAGTCCCAGACTTTATTGTGTGTTATCCTCCATGATTTTACTCATGTGCATGTATGGGTTTGTCAAGTTTTGTGTGTACTTGTTTTTTAAATGGTCGAATTAGTAAACTAAACTAAACAAGGATAGGGGACAGGTTAAAGAAAGATATTTAAGCCTTGAGACAATTGAGACATGGATTATATATATGTGTGCCATTCAGAGGGTGAATTGGCAAGACAAAATATTTAAATGCCTTTAAACGGGGTATGATAGTAGGTGCCAGGCGCACCGGTTTGTACCAAGAACTGCAACGCTGCTGGGGTTTTCACGCTCAACAGTTTCCCATGTATTTTAGGAATGGTCCATCACCCAAAGGACATCCAGCCAACTTGACACAACTGTGGGAAGGATTTGTATTTGTATTTATTAGGGATCCCCTTGGCAGCAGCTACTTTTCCTGGGGTGCAAACATATTAAAGCACTTACATTACATATAGAATAAAATATAAAACAGTACATCATATAACATTATTACACCAATACATATCTACAATACAACATGTTTAATACCACCATACAACAATATCACAATGTATTCATATGCATGTGTTTGTACCTTTGTGTGTGTGTCTCTTCACAGTCCCCGTTGTTCCATAAGGTGTATTTTTACCTGTTTTTTTTTTTAAATCTGATTGTACTGCTTGCATCAGTTACCTGATGTGGAATAGAGTTCCATGTAGTAATGGCTCTATGTAGTACTGTGTGCCTCCCATAGTCTGTTCTGGACTTGGGGACTGTGAAGAGACCTCTGGTGGCATGTCTTGTGGGGTATGCATGGGTGTCTGAGCTGTGTGCAAGTATTTTAAACAGACAGCCCGGTACATTTAGCTTGTCAACACCTCTTACAAAAACAAATAGTGATGAAGTCAATCTCTCTTCCACTTTGAGCCATGAGAAATTGACATGCCTGTAATTAATGTTAACTCTCTGTGTTCTTTTAAGGGCCAGCTGTGCTGCCCTGTTCTGAGCCAACTGCAATATTTCTAAGTCTCTCTTTGTGGCTCCTGACCACACTACTGAACAGTAGTCTAGGTGTGACAAAACTAAGACCTGTAGGAACTGCCTTGTTGATAGTGTTGTTAAGAAGGCAGAGCAGCGCTTTATTATGGATTGGAGTCAACATGAGCCAGTATCCCTGTGGAACGCTTTCAACACATTGTAGAGTCCATGCCCCGACAAATTGAGGCTGAGGGCAAAAGGGGGTGCAACTCAATATTAAGGTTTTCTTAATGTTTTGTACACTCAGTGTATTTCTGTAGATACTAGATAAGAGTTTAGCAAGCAGAAAGGACATTGTGATGAAAAGGTATTGACAGTTTGCTGCTGATGTTTCCTCTGTGTAGAGAAGGTGCATAAGGAGCTGGACAGTGTGCTGGGAAGTGGGCAATCCCCCTCGCTGGCAGACAAAAAGAGGATGCCCTATGTGGAAGCGGTGCTACATGAGGTCCTGCGCTTCTGTAACATCGTGCCCCTGGGCATCTTCCGCGCCACCACTCAGGACACACTGGTGAGCGGCTACAACATCCCCAAAGGCACCATGGTCATCACCAACCTGTACTCTGTGCACTTTGATGAGAAGTACTGGTGTGACCCTGGAACCTTCTCACCACATCGCTTCCTGGACAGCAATGGACACTTTGTCCGACGGGAAGCTTTCCTACCCTTCTCTCTGGGTGAGTCTGGCTTCTTTCCACTCTTAGGTCCCCAAAGAGAGTAGCAGACTCTCACACACATACTGTACACACCCTCTCACTTGAATGCCTCTCCTCTTGCCTAATCTAAATGGTAATGCTTAAATACAGGGTTAATAGTCATCATGGGCATGAAATTCCAATATATTAGAGATTCTTCTGTATGTTTGTATACTTTTTAGGCAGTAGTTCTGAAAGTAGCACTCATGAGCCAAAAATGGTCGCCGAAAATTGCATACTACGTCACATACAGTGGGGCAAAAAAGTATTTAGTCAGCCACCAATTGTGCAAGTTCTCCCACTTAAAAAGATGAGAGGCCTGTAATTTTCATCATAGGTACACTTCAACTATGACAGACAAAATTAGAAAAAAAAATCCAGAAAATCACATTGTAGGATTTTTAATGAATTTATTTGCAAATTATGGTGGAAAATAAGTATTTGGTCACCTACAAACAAGCAAGATTTCTGGCTCTCACAGACCTGTAACTTCTTCTTTAAGAGGCTCCTCTGTCCTCCACTCGTTACCTGTATTAATGGCACCTGTTTGAACTTGTTATCAGTATAAAAGACACCTGTCCACAACCTCAAACAGTCACACTCCAAACTCCACTATGGCCAAGACCAAAGAGCTGTCAAAGGACACCAGAAACAAAATTGTAGACCTGCACCAGGCTGGGAAGACTGCATCTGCAATAGGTAAGCAGCTTGGTTTGAAGAAATCAACTGTGGGAGCAATTATTAGGAAATGGAAGACATACAAGACCACTGATAATCTCCCTCGATCTGGGGCTCCACGCAAGATCTCACCCCGTGAGGTCAAAATGATCACAAGAACGGTGAGCAAAAATCCGAGAACCACACGGGGGGACCTAGTGAATGACCTGCAGAGAGCTGGGACCAAAGTAACAAAGCCTACCATCAGCAAGGGCATTGAAGATGAAACGTGGCTGGGTCTTTCAGCATGACAATGATCCCAAACACACCGCCCGGGCAACGAAGGAGTGGCTTCGTAAGAAGCATTTCAAGGTCCTGGAGTGGCCTAGCCAGTCTCCAGATCTCAACCCCATAGAAAATCTTTGGAGGGAGTTGAAAGTCCGTGTTGCCCAGCAACAGCCCCAAAACATCACTGCTCTAGAGGAGATCTGCATGGAGGAATGAGCCAAAATACCAGCAACAGTGTGTGAAAACCTTGTGAAGACTTACAGAAAACGTTTGACCTCTGTCATTGCCAACAAAGGGTATATAACAAAGTATTGAGATAAACTTTTGTTATTGACCAAATACTTATTTTCCACCATAATTTGCAAATAAATTCATTAAAAATCCTACAATGTGATTTTCTGGATTTTTTGTTTCTCATTTTGTCTGTCATAGTTGAAGTGTACCTATGATGAAAATTACAGGCCTCTCATCTTTTTAAGTGGGAGAACTTGCACAATTGGTGGCTGACTAAATACTTTTTTGCCCCACTGTATGTGCAGATATGTGCACCATGTCATTGCTCTCTCTCTCTCTGTACTGTGTCCACTGAGCTGGGCCTGCCCTGCAACCTCATTGGATAATGCTGGGCAGGCCTCTTGCTACCCGTCACTCAAATGTGAGAGGCTGAAGCTCATTGGCTATAACTCAAATTGCTCGGGTGCTGGCCCACATGGAGGGAAATGTAGGGAAAATAACACAGCACAGCTTTAATAAAACAGTCGCTTTCAAACTAGGGATTTCGTGCCTAATTGAGGTAAGACAGTAATTCTGCTCATAGATTATGCATGTATGAACTACACATTGAAAAATACTTTCTTAGTCACCAAAGTACCGGAGCATGTCTTTAACCGTATACCCCAGCTATGATCTCATTTCATTTTACCTACAATGAGTCAAATGTAATAAAAGCTAGAGCCTCTCCGGTATTACAACAACCTTATGGGTATGAAGGCCCAGTAATCTATTTGAGCACTTAATTAATAGACTGGTGAGCAAGCCAGTCCCTGGGGCTATTGCAGACTACAATGCTGCCATTAATAAAGGAAAGTACTGTTAAGACAGAAAAACACCACCATGTCAGTTCAAACAAAACAAATTCTCAGTCATACCACCCATACATGTGGTTCCCTCTATTGCTCAAGTTGCACTGTGTATGCAAGTGTAAACCTTTTCCCAGCCATAACCTATATCCTAATAAGGTAAAGACTAAACAGCTGATAACAGTGATAGTAAAGGACCTTTACTATCACTTAACAGATACATTGAGTACAGTAGATATGTTGTATTGGTTGAATGTTCACTGGAAAACAGTAGTCAGTAGTAGCTGGTGTCACTAAATCAACGGACGGCTCATTGTAATGGCTGGAATGGAATGGTTTGATACCGTTCCGTTGATTTCATGTCAGCCATTACGACGAGCAGTCCTCCTTCACCAGCCTCCTCTGAGTAGAGTAGATGATACAAAGTATGACATGATCTTCACAAAACTCAATCCATGTTGTGTGGTTTGTCCTCAGGGAAGCGTCACTGTTTGGGCGAGCATCTGGCCAGGATGGAGATGTTCCTGTTCTTCACCACCATGCTGCAGCGCTTCCACCTGCAGTTCCCCCCCGGCACAGTGCCAAGCCTCACCCCCAAACTGGGCATGACCCTGCAGCCGCTGCCTTACTCCATCTGCGCCGTCCGCAGGCAGCAGTGACAGATTCTCAGAAGGCACAGCCCGAAGGGGTGGGGGGGTTGGGGGTTTAGTCAGAACAGAACAGGGCTCTAGAGCTTGGACTCCTACCCTGACCTCCAGGGTCTGAACTCCAGTGTTTTACACAGAACTGCTAGAATTCTAAACATCAACCAATGGTTGTTTCTGAGCAATTGCATGTTTGCACAGCACCATTTGAAAAGTCATAGGATCACCAGAAATGTTACTGGCGAGATCCTGAAATATCAGGTGGAACTTCTCAGTAAGTTTAATCGAGAAGTGTGAATATTTAAACAATACACACACACATATACTATGAATTAACCTTGAATTAGAATTGACTTTTTATCTGTGTCCTTATAATCAAATGTCTCATCTTCCCTGCGGGATTACGTCAATGATTGACAGGATGGACCTCTATGATGGTTCACAGCCCTGTCTTCTCTCTCTCAGCCTGCCTAAATGAGAAATGGGAACATTACCCACTGGGCACACACTGGTTGAATCATTGTTGTTTCCACGTCATTTCAATGAAATTGAACCTACGTGGAATAGACGTTGAATTGATGTCTGTTCCCAGTGGGTAGTTTCAGCTGTTTCTACAGCACAGTGAAAATAAGTAGACTAGCAGCCAGCCTTTCCTAGAAGGCTCTGGACATGGTGTTTAGTCTGGATCAGCGCCATATCAAGCAGTCTGAACTAATAATGAACCTGATCTCTAGGGATTCTTCCATGGAAAAGCCTTCTCTCAGAAAGCTACTGCAATATCCGTTGAAAATGTCTTTGTGATTTAAGTCAATTTTACTTTTGTCTATTATGGTCATACTTTGTAATAAGAACAATGCCATTTTTGTGCTCCACTTACCTTTTTTACAATGTTTATGGTGTGCCTTTCCTAAGAGAAATTCAAGTTACACATGTTTTATGCCGCTTGTTCTTTTTCTTCAACATGCTGACAGTATTTCTCTGACAGTATTTCTCTCAATAGGTTATAGGTCTATGTTTTCTCTCCAAAAATGTTTCCTATCTAAACTACAGTACAGGACTAGTCAGACATGGACTTTTGCAGTGACCCGGCAGAATGTGTCCAGACTGGGTCGTCCAGGGATACACAGACACTATAAATAATCTTCATGTGGTTGGAGCTGAGCCTGGGGGGGCGTCACCCATTTCCTTAAGTGACCTCTCACTTCTACTCTTTACTCAACAGACCAAAGGGCTAGAAAAAAAACTCCAATGCAATGCTGTGCTGTGCATACATCAGACTTACTGGGTAATATTTCATACTGATTTAATGTCTCTGGCTATTTCTGGCACTCAGCATACCTCTAACTACTAACTGCACTTCTCAGAAAGTTATGCTGAGGTAGACAGACTGCCAATTCGCCTGGATGAGCGCCTTGTCTGTGTGCATTGGAAATATTGAAACTGTGACATTGCAATCATTTCAGCAAACATCAGTGTTCCAACTGTGGTTGTCGGCAGGAGGATCTAAACACTTTAAGGGCAAAGTTATAGTACAGTTACATTCAAGGGGATTTTTATGCCACACACACACACACACACCTACTCAATTGTAAGTATCAAAATCATTTGAGAGAACAGTTATTTTAGGGATGGTGTTTTATGACAGCTATAAATAACAAAAATCATTTCCCCCACAATTTTGATATGGTTGAACAGTTACAACAGACATACGTATCTCAATGCTACATAAGGGTAACAGCCATTCATAGACACTTTTATGACAAGAACATTAGAGGACACTGTGGTTCGTGAGACTGCACAGTGACAAACTAACAAACAAACTTTTACAACATAATGAGCCATAAAATGTGGGGGGAGGTGGCAGAGGCATCACAATTCACCATCAGAACTTAGGAGACGCAGTGTCGCTCAACCCGAGCGGACTGAAGGGCCACGGTTAGGAGTCGTGAGCTCTCCTCCACAACACCTGGGCTGGGCTGCACCGGCATCACTTTGAGCCTGCTGTGGGACATGGAGCTCAGAGAGACCTCTGGGGCCAACCATAACAAGCCCAGTGTATGAGAGCCCAGAGGTTGGGCAGTGAGCAGGGACAGTTTGGCACTGGTTGGGTGGATGGGTGAACTGAGTAGACAACATAGAGTTAATAGAGATTACCAAGAGAGAGAAAGTGGTTGTGATAAGGAGCAGGGAGATGCTGAACCCAAAAGAAAAACACCAAACCCCACATCTGTAGTATCAGATAAAAACTCTGGAAACAGGATGAGAATTACAGGGTCTCACTGTACAATATATGTCAGCTGTGTGTAGAAAACAGATGCATTCTGTTGATTCATTAAAAAATATCATATATTTATACACTATATTTATATGCAGATATTCTTTTTTTGTGCAGAGGCTAAACACTTGTTTGGTAGTAAAATGTGGACATTTATATATTTTTTGTCTTTAAATATACTAGCTTGAATTACACTGCCTACTTGAGCACTTCCTTCTCCAGAGAAAATGACTTGATAGTGTGATAAGTGAGTTCGGCTTGCAGGTCTGCCATCTCTTTCATTAAACTCTTTTTCTAGTGGAATGCCTAGAGTTTTACAGACAGAAATATAGAACTATTAGTATTAAACCGTCTTATGGTACAGAGAATAAGACAATATAAAAACCAAAGTGAAGGTGAAACCCTGGATTACTTAACTCCTTTACGCACTGGCCTGGTTGTGGGTTTGGCAAAGATCTATAGTTTTTGTCAAAACATCAGTGTCTGTAGAATGACAAATGAAATGAAGAGGTTAGCTAGACAGAGTATGTGTAAAAACAATGCCAACAGCAATGCACTCAAAAACACCTTTTCCTATACTGGATACATGGATAATCATGGGATTTCACTGTACAAAATGTTGCCTTGCTGCAAACAGGTCTTTTGCAGTCAACTGACAATCAAGGATCCCAAGTCTACAGTGAGGTCTTTAGAAGATCAAGCCAACGGCGCCGCCAGCGGGGCAGCGGAGTTGGACAGAAACACAGGACATACTTTGCTCTATCACAGAGGAGCACTTCAATTGCTTGAATGTGTTTGTTTTTCAAGTTGTTCATACAAAGCTTAAAAACTATTTCAATCACCGAGATTTTGTTTTAAAGTCAATTACTTAAATTCTTGCAAAATAATTATTCAACTTCACGAGAATCCTGAGTAACCGTGAAAAAATAGATATAATCAAAAGAGAAAAAAAACATCCCTTCATTGGAACAACAGAGAACATCTCATCTCCGATAACATTTCAATGACTGGCGACCAAGCGTTCCTGAAGAAAACACACACACACACGCTCACACCAACTTCATTAAACCAACAAAAAGAAGGAAACATAAAAGGCAGGTGGTACACATGAATAAAAGGCATCAAAAACGATGCAGGTATAATGCTCATTTTCAGTCAACATTTCCACAATGTCTCTGTGACTGAGTCAGTGATACAGTGTTTCGTGTCGCCAGCAAGGGGAGAGGACTGCACAGACCAACCTAGGGTCTGGACCAGGGGACTCAGTAAAGGTTCAGACAGGCACATTTGATATATAGATCTAGAATATTCCTGACAGTGAGCCTGAAACAGTCTCAGTCTCTTGTCTTTCCATGTTTGAACTGTTCGCTTTGGTAACGGATGTCAACCACGTCAAGGTGTTTTTTCTTTTCCTTTATTTTAAATCATAGGATTTGTTTTAGTACCTAAGGGAGAGTTAAGTGCTCTGCGTTCAAGGCAGCATTACAGCCAGATCACCATGGAGGGCACATCCAGACCCTTTTCCTCTCTCCCTCTCCACACCAGTGTCCTCAGCTCTGGTGTTTGTTCTTGGTCTACTCTCCATGGGGTGAAAGTGCATAGGAGTGGGGTTGCCACCATTGCAGCAAGAATCCCCTCACAGTAGTAAGGCCTTTTTTCAAAACAACATGACTGCATTAGCGTGTCGGCACAGTGACAATTTCAACGTGTGGAGATCCAGCATGGTCATCCTGTGCGTGTATGTGTTTGTGTATATGTTTATAGTATGTGTGTGTACGTATGTGTTGTGTATAAATGTTTTTGTGTGTGTGTGTGTGTGTGTGTGTGTGTGTGTGTGTGTGTGAGCATGTAAGAGGGAGGAGTTGAAGGACTTTCTCCTTCACTGTTCCGTCCTTCCCGAGCATCCTGGCTCTGTCCCTCCTTTTCTTCATCTTCCTCCTGCTACTGGCGCTCCTCTCCTTCCTCCTCCTCCTGAATGACCTGGATCTGGTCGTCGGAGGGCGAAGGGGACAGGCTGGGAGGCAGGCTGTCGGCCTGCTGCTTCTCCTTGCTCTTCTCCTCCTCCTCGATGGTCTTCTTCCACACCTTGTGGTTCTCTGTCAGGTGCTGCATGATGTTGCAGAACAGCCGACGCCGGCCGTTTCTCCTTTCTGCATGGGACAACATACAAAAAAGGATTTAACATTCCATAGCTTTTTAGTCGCAATAGCAAGGATAAAAAAAACTCCTGCTCTTGATGGAAATGTTAAATGCTCAATGTTAAAATTATAAAAGTATCAACTCTTGATCATATATCAATTCAGATGGGTAGAAAATGACGTCTTACTTGGTTCGAGCTCCTCCTCCAGCTCGTCTTCATCAGTCTCTGTGTCCTCCACCTGCTCTTCCTCATCCTCAGAGTGCTCCTCGTCGATCCAGTAGCCAGGGAGCAGGCCAGCGGCGTCGTACGAGTTGCAGAGCGGTCCCACGATGTGTGTGATGAAGGACTCCTGCAGCTTGGCCAGCTGGGGAGAGGAGCGGTCCATGAAGGGGCTGATGGGTAATCCCAAAGTGGCTTCCTCATCCCCCTGTAGATGATCGACAGACAGGCAGACAAACATTTTCACTAATTTGTCAATTAAGATTGTTTTAGTCATTAATCTAATTTAACTTCACTTCGTAAAGGGATAAATGTGACATTGTGTTGATTCTAGCAGTAACAGACAGCAGAAAATGAAGCAACAGTTCTGGGTAGGCTATGTCAGTGTTTCCAACCCTGGTCCTCCAGTACCCCAAACAGTACACATTGTTATTGTAACCCTGGAAAACACATCTGATTCAACTTGTTAACTAATCATCAAGCCCTCAATGAGTTGAATGAGGTATGGTTGTCCAGGTCTACAATGAAACTGTGTACTGTTGGGGGTACTGGAGGACCAGGGTTGGGAAACACTGGGCTATGTGATATGTGAAGCAACAGTTCCGGGTATGTGATACTGTATAACAGGATGGCATGGCATTACATTGCTAACCTGACATGTGGGCCATGCTGAGTGGAGGGGTTCCATACCTGCTCATAAAACTCATTGACAATGCCTTCTGTCCACTTGAGGTGCAGATCACGCCCTTTGGCCGGCCCGTTGATGTCTGCCAGCTTAATGCAGACTTGGCACACCAGCAGCCGGTCATTCTCATTTGTCCAGTCGATTCCTGGACTGTTCACATCATTCACCTATTTATAGCAACACAAACATTCACACAGTGATTATAACTGCCAGGCTCCTCATTTCTAACAGAGATCCAGCATGTTCCTTTAAGTATCAACTCTATTAGCCATAAAGATAAGACGTACTGTTATTGCCTTTGCCAGTATCGAAATGACAGGAAAAACAAAGTATCAACAGAATGGAAACAGATTTTCTGAAAATGTGAGGTTCATCATCATCATCTCAAACCTTTGAATTGAACTCGGCGAGGAAGTCAAAGTGCTTCTTCAGGTCTGTGGCGAGGATGGCCTCGATGACCAGGAAGCGAAAACGTTTGAACTCCACGTGGTCCAGGTTGGCCAGGAAGTTGAACTCTGGCTGGGACAGGTAGAGGCTCCAGGCCGAAGCAGCGTGGTGGTTCTCCAGGACCGAACGGTCATTATACAACACCGCCTGGGGAACAGAGGGATGAGACAGAGGTAGAGGAGAAGTGGATGAGGGAAGAAGAGAGTGAGTGGGAGGAACGGTAGGTCGAGTGGAGGGATGCGGGTGGGTCAGAGGACAAGAAGAAAGGAGAGGGTAAAATAGGAAAGAGGTTGAAGAAGGGAACGGTAAAAGAGGGAGGGGTGAGCAGGGGAGAGGAATTGGGGTCAGTGTGCTTCAGACTAAATAATGCAGCCGGTCTAGACATGGTGGACAGGTGGGTGACTGACTGTCAACATACTGTTAATCAATATGTCAGGGTTGAGCAGCGTTAGTGGCTACGAGGAAGGCATGGCCCACATGTCAGGTTAGCAATGTAATGCAATGCCATCCTGTTATACAGTATAACATAGCCTACCTGGAACTGATGCTTCACATATCACATATCCTACCCAGAACTGTTGCTTCACATATCACATAGCCCAGTGTTTCCCAACCCTGGTCCTCCAGTACCCCCAACAGTACACAGTTTCATTGTAGACCTGGACAAGCACACCTCATTCAACTCATTGAGGGCTTGATGATTAGTTAACAAGTTGAATGAGGTGTGCTTGTCCAGGGTTACAATAACAATGTGTACTGTTTGGGGTACTGGAGGACCAGGGTTGGAAAACACAACCTAGACAGTATGCACAGTGCTATAATAGGTCATGATAGTGCAAAACACTATTTATACAGTGGTATAGTTTGTTTGCCAACCTTTGCCATAATGTTGAAGCAAGACAAGGAATTCGCTGAATTCTTAGGATTTGTGGGAACCTTTCCCTGACATGTGAACTAAGTGTAATATTATACCAGTCCCTCTCTTCATTGCTTTTACCATGAGATCCAAGGCTGATTAGATCCTGTCTATGTAGAAGGTTTTAGGCCAATAAAGATCTCATCTATGAGTCACAGGGACCAAATGAATGCCGTCTGTGACACAAGCACAACACTTCCCCTTTCCTAGGACTTAACAGCATGTGGGAACACAAATGGGAACACTTATTGAAGTGACGGGATAGGTTGTACATTCTCTTCCTGATACAGGTTTTACTGTTGAACAGGTGTGGGTTTGCTAGCTGAGATGGTAGAGCAGTGGCTTTGGGGATAATAACACTTACCTGAGCTGCGTTAGTGGCTACGAGGAAGGCGTTTGTGCGACCGGGGTGGTCATAGTCATGCATGGCAGCTGCTACATATAGTGCCATGAGTTCCAGAGCAGGGATGTTCCACGCCAGGCAGCCGTAGTTGTCGTCAGAGATGGACGAGCTCTTGGAGGAGGCGTATGATACCCGGCCCGGCGAGATCCCACTGTCTGAATCTAGAGAGAAGACACAGACAGCAGCTTTCAGCAACGACATACTGGGACCTCACACTGGAACTACATCATAACTGGAGAAGACTTGACTGTGTATTAAAGTGAAAACAGGGAACTAGTGTCACATTAAGAACAAAGTATGTAGAGTAGGATTACTACAGGCAGGCTAAGCTGGTGGCCCAGTGACTCAGACGACTACTGCACTCCATTTGAAAAATGAAAAGGGACAAAATAAGCCCTAAACACACTGAGCTCAGCACAGACAGATCTCTATCACGACAGAGGCTTGCTCACCACCCCATCTCCCCCATCTCTTCCTCTCCGTTTCTCCACCCTTCCCTCCCCCTCTCTTTATCAGAAGGCAGCTGCTCCTCTGGCAGCTACTGAAGGATCAGTCAGCAAGCGAGCCTTAAATCATTTCCGATGGATCAAAGATGCAGTACATAAAATATAATTAGCAGGGACGGGACTGGGGATCCTGGCATTTTAAACTAAACCATCTGGTGTCTGCCGAGAAAAGGCCAAACACTACAGGAATGCCTACACTGGTACATCAAGAGCCTATCATAGAACTAGAAAAGTCCCTTTCCTAAAGAAAATGTGTGCTTGCTAGCATGTCTTAAAGTATTTATGGTTGTGAAATAAGTTAGAGTAGTTATAGTGAATACAATACTAATGGTACTGACTGGTTAAAGTAGAAAAAGTAGCTAGATGGGAGAATTGAATGATTGATTGAATAGCCTACCCTGAACATGTGAAATCTGGTTTGGTGTCTCTACCCTGAACATGTGAAAGTTAGTTTGGTGTCTCTAGCCTGAACATGTGAAAGTTGGTTTGGTGTCTCTACCCTGAACATGTGAAAGCTGGTTTGGTGTCTCTAGCTTGAACATGTGAAAGCTGGTTTGGTGTCTCTAGCTTGAACATGTGAAAGCTGGTTTGGTGTCTCTACCCTGAACATGTGAAATCTGGTTTGGTGTCTCTACCCTGAACATGTGAAAGCTGGTTTGGTGTCTCTACCCTGAACATGTGAAAGTTGGTTTGGTGTCTCTAGCCTGAACATGTGAAAGTTGGTTTGGTGTCTCTAGCCTGAACATGTGAAAGCTGGTTTGGTGTCTCTAGCCTGAACATGTGAAAGCTGGTTTGGTGTCTCTAGCTTGAACATGTGAAAGTTGGTTTGGTGTCTCTAGCTTGAACATGTGAAAGCTGGTTTGGTGTCTCTACCCTGAACATGTGAAAGCTGGTTTGGTGTCTCTACCCTGAACATGTGAAAGCTGGTTTGGTGTCTCTACCCTGAACATGTGAAAGCTGGTTTGGTGTCTCTACCCTGAACATGTGAAAGCTGGTTTGATGTCTCTACCCTGAACATGTGAAAGTTGGTTTGGTGTCTCTACCCTGAACATGTGAAAGCTGGTTTGGTGTCTCTAGCTTGAACAGTTCAAGAGTTACTATTATTGTTGGTGGGTTATTAAATCCCAATTTATGCTAATTTGAATTGTTATAGTTTACAAAGTTTTGAAGTTGTTTTAATGTATGTAGCTGTAATAGTTATTTTTGTATTTCTTTTTTTATTTCACCTTTATTTAACCAGGTAGGCCAGTTGAGAACAAGTTCTCATTTACAACTGTGACCTGGCCAAGATAAAGCAAAGCAGTGCGACAAAAACAACAACACAGAGTTACACATGGAATAAATAAACATACAGTCAATAACACAATAGAAAAATCTATGAACAGTGTGTGCAAATGTAGTAAGGTTAGGGAGGTAAGGCAAAAAAATAGGCCATAGTGGCAAAATAATTACAATTTAGCATTAACACTGATGATTATGTGCAAGTAGAGATACTTGGGTGCAAAATAGCAAAAAAAACAAAAAACAATATGGGGATGAGGTAGTTGAGTGTGTTATTTACAGATGGGCTGTGTATAGGTATAGTGATCGGTAAGCTGCTCTGACAGCTGATGCTTAAAGTTAGTGAGGGAGATATAACGTCTCCAAAAAGAACAGTAGCATTTCAAATGAATACCACTGTATTATCATGGTTGAAATGTAATTCATTAAGTGTTATGCTAATTTTTATACATTAAAATATTTTATTGTTTATGAAGGTGTGTTAGACAATTTTAAGTTAGGATAGCCTGAATGGTTTAAAGTTGGTCTTGTAACTTAATTTTGCTACCAGTGTATTTCTATGGTTCTCATTCAAACCCCATGTTAATTAATTCAGTTGAATAAGTATAGATGGATGGAAAGATTGATTGAGACAAGCTGGAGGAGGAGGGGCTATAGGAGGACGGTAGGAGGAGCTATAGGAGAATGGGCTCATTGTAAGGGCTGTAATGAAATTCATGGAACGGAGTCAAACATGGGGCAGCAGTGGTTAGAGCGTTGGACTAGTAACCGAAAGGTTGCAAGATCGAATCCCCGAGCTGACAAGGTAAAAAAATCTGTCGTTCTGCCCCTGAACAAGGCAGTTAACGCACTGTTCCTAGACTGTCATTATAAATAAGAATTTGTTCTTAACTGACTTGCCTAGCTAAATAAAGGTTAAACAAAACATGTGGTTTCCATATATGTGATGTGTTTGATACCGTTCCATTTATTCCATTCCAGCTATTACAATGAGCCCGTCCTCCTATAGCTCCTCCCACCAGCCATCGCTGTTGGTGGGTTATTTTATACTAATGTCGCTAATTTAAATAGTTCTTGGAAAATGTTTAAGTTGTTTTAATGTTTTGTAGTTGAAATGGTTAAAAAGCAGTAGCATTTAAAATGTCTACCACTGTGTTATTACTATGGTTGGCAATGAATCCATGTTTTGTAAATCTATGCAAATTAAAATGTTTTCTAGTTTATAAAGGTTTTAAAGAAGTCTGAACATTTTAAAGTTGGTCTTGTAGATTCATTTGTTATAATTTAAAAAGCATAAATCTTATAAAGAATCTGTATACAATCTAAGTAGGGTCAGTCTGAACATCTTAACATTGGTTTAGCATTGATAGCTTAAACGGTGAAAGAGGAGATAGGTCTCAAATGTTTGCCATTGAAATGCATTTGGAGATTTTAAATATTGTTGTAGTTAGAAAATTATAAATGATATAACAAATATGTTGTCAAGAAATCTAAGTTGGGGCAGTTTGCACATTTGGAAGTTGGTTTCGTGTTAAAAAGCTTCAATCGTTTAAGCTCAAGAGAGCGGAAGAAATCCAATAATAAGAGTATGTAAGACATCTAGAACGGTCTTGCCTTCAGCAACCACACTAATAATAGGAAGTATGTAAGAAATCTAGAGTGGTCTTGCCTTCAGCAAGCACACTAATAATAGGAAGTATGTAAGAAATCTAGAGTGGTCTTGCCTTCAGCAAGCACACTAATAATAGGAAGTATGTATGAAATCGAGAGTGGTCTTGCCTTCAGCAACCACACTAATAATAGGAAGTATGTATGAAATCTAGAACGTCTTGCCTTCAGCAAGCACACTAATAATAGGAAGTATGTATGAAATCTAGAACGGTCTTGCCTTCAGCAAGCACACTAATAATAGGAAGTATGTATGAAATCTAGAACGGTCTTGCCTTCAGCAAGCACACTAATAATAGGAAGTATGTAAGAAATCTAGAACGGTCTTGCCTTCAGCAAGCACACTAATAATAGGAAGTATGTATGAAATCTAGAGTGGTCTTGCCTTCAGCAACCACACTAATAATAGGAAGTATGTATGAAATCTAGAGCGGTCTTGCCTTCAGCAACCACACTAATAACAGGAAGTATGTATGAAATCTAGAGTGGTCTTGCCTTCAGCAAGCACACTAATTATGCTAATAAATATGTGGCATATTGTGGTATATTATGGCAAAATGAAATAAAGGGAACAGAAATAGTGCTACCTGTGTCACTTCCTGTCACATGCTCGTTGTGGATCTGCTGGAATCCTGGGACAGGCCGGGTAGTCAGGTACCAGACAGCATGGAGCACGTCAGTGGCATGGACCCGGTTATGATCTGAGTACAGGCAGAGATTCACACAGGACATTACACATCAGTCACAGTAATACTTCACTACTATTACATATGATGGTGCATGTCTGTATGGTGTCCTGCTGTATGTAGTGAACTGTAGGCCTATTATGGGGACTCATTTCTACTTCATGACAACCCTATGGTTAGTTTCTAGACCTGGGTAAATCATTTCAAATAATACTTGAAGTGGGCATGATTTAGCTGCCTGTAATAGTCTAAACTGGCGTAATTAAGCTAAATTAAACGCCATTCAAATACCTTCATGTTATTTTTTATATATTTTTTACCCCCCCTTTTTTCTCTCCAATTTTGTCATATCCAATTACGATCTTGTCTCATCGCTGCAACTCCCCAACGGGCTGGGGAGAGGCGAAGGTCGAGCCATGCGTCCTCCAAAACATGACCCACCAAACCGCGCTCCTTAACACCCGCCCGCTTAACCCAGAAGCCAGCCGCACCAATGCGTCGGAGGAAACACCATTCAACTGACGACTGAGGTCAGCCTGCAGGCGTCCAGCCCACCACAAGGAGTTGCTAGAGCACGATGAGCCAAGTAAAGCCCCCCAGCCAAACCCTCCCCTAACCCGGACGCCGCTGGGCCAATTGTGCGCCGCCTTATGGGACTCTCGGTCACGGCCGGTTGTGACACAGCCTGGGATCGAACCCGGGTCTGCAGTGATGCCTCAAGCACTGCAAAGAAGTGCCTAAGACCGCTGCGCCACCCGGGAGGCCCATACCTTCATGTTTTTCACCCAGGTCTGATAATTTC
The DNA here is from genome assembly GCF_016432855.1 of Salvelinus namaycush. Taxonomy (NCBI): domain Eukaryota; kingdom Metazoa; phylum Chordata; class Actinopteri; order Salmoniformes; family Salmonidae; genus Salvelinus; species Salvelinus namaycush. Next base: position 77,023,572 of record NC_052307.1, read on the forward strand.
TACATCTGAGTAGACAATACACCAAGTGTTAATATGGGCTTTGTGCCTGGACTGAAGAAAGCATAGGCAGCACTATACTCACAGGGAATATCCCTGTAGCCGTTCTCCAGAGCACAGAAATAGGACATGAACTCCCTCACAGGGATCTTAAACATCTCAAACAGACAAGTGTCCTGGAACAGAGTGTAGGTCACCTGGGGAGAAAGACAACAAATAAAACACCTAGGTTAATTTAAAATCCAAATATTTTTGGGGGACATTAACCAAGTCATTCCCCTCAGACACAGACAGTGAGACACTGGGAGAACACAGTGTACTCAAAACAGCACATAGAGAAATCCACAAGACAACCACGAGCATTCAGGACATCATTCAGTCAAATATCAGTAATGGGGATCATACCGTTCTCAACATTTAAACCAATCATTCAAGTGAGTTTCTACAAATAAATACATTCAACGGCTGCTTCACAAAACTACTCTTAGGCCTATGAGCCCTGGTCTAAATTTGTGCACTATATAGGGAATAGTGTGCCATTTGGGATACAGCCCAGGTGTTTCTTATTCAAATATTAACTGATGTAACACAGTGGTTCTCAAACTTTTTATACTCCCGTACCCCTTCAAACATTCAACCTCAGCTGCGTACCACCTCTAGCACCATGGGCCGTGCACTCTCAAATGTTGTTTTTTGCCATCATTGTAAGCCTGCCACACACACTATACGATACATTTATTAATCATAAGAATGAGTGTGAGTTTGTCACAACCCGGCTCGTCTTTCAAGCTGTCAGGCATTCCCTTGGCAGCAAAGAGCCTCTCGGTGGATGCTGCAGTGTACCCAAGTGGGGTCGGGAGCAATGCTTGCATGCACGTTACCACTCCACTATGTCTCCCTGTCATGGCTTTTGCGCCATCAGTACAGATACCAACATGACCAGCAGCTACATTTGGCTACATAAGGACCGTTAGTGGAATTCCCATGAGAAAGTAACGGTTAATGTGATTGGATGTTAATTATTTGACAAGGCTACATGTATTTGACATTGTGTTGTTATTTTTCTGAACAATAGATGGTTTCATTTTATTTTTGGCAGTGAAACGAGGCTACTCAGGCGAGAGAGAAAAACTCACCCAAATGTATAGCCCCGTTGGAAAATATAAATGGACTGTTTGAAAATGTGAAGATAATTTATTTTAAAAAATACAATTCAAAAATACAATAAAAAATGACATGTGAATCATATTTTTATTTGGAGTACACCCGACGGCATTGCCCCCAGTTTGGGAATACCTGATGTAACAGATCATGGCGTAATGACAGATAGATGGTTGCTATATGGTTGGTATGTGCTTGTACTGACGTAGCTGAGTATTCTTCCTGTCTTCCCTCCTGTTCTGTCCATCAGGTCAAAGATCTGGAAGTTCCAGCTGTTGATCTTCTCCATGAGGTCATCGTGGTTCTCCAGCAGGGGGTCTAGTCTGAACTCACCCTACGGGCAGGAGAGGACAACAGCACAGACACATTTTAAACACACAAACACACACATTTTTAAGACACACACACACGTTTAGATAAACACACACACACATACACACACACACACACACACACATACATACATATTAAAACACACACACACACGCGTCATTTACACACACTTTTACATTAACACACACAGATATACACACCCATTAACACACTTTAAAACACACGCACATTAACACATACACAAACAGGCCCGTAGACAACCAGACTATCCAAAACACCACATCGCAAATCTTATGAATCTCATTCCTCTGTTAAGGGGATGAAAGCAGGCTCCAGACTGACTATGTATGCGTTGCTTTTGAATAATTCACTTTTGAATTACCCCACAGAATCCTCAGATGAACCCTACACAGTTGTCTTAACAGCTGGCTCGATTTAACAAGGTTTGGTTTGTCCAATAAAGAAAGTGAGAGCACAGCCCAAGTAAACGGCGGGGGCATTCCAGGACAGAGCCAGATCAACACTACCCCCCCCATCACACTGGATTTACACGGCTGTTAGATACATCACAACAGACTGAAAGACATGCACCCAATGAGTATCTGAGGAAAACCTTTACTGTGTTCCCAGAACTAACTAGAGAACACATCATATAGCAAGCTACTCTGTTACATGTGTTGGCCTGAGTGTGTTCTCACTCAGAGGGAGTCTCCTGGCTGGGATAGTTTAGCGGCAGCAATGCTACACACAGGAAGGCTAACGAACGCTGTAAGGTGTTAGCATTGACTGAGACCTATCCCTTCAAAGTTACTGTTATGTAACAGCATAGCCTACCTTTGTTTCTTAAGTCTGCAGCGCGGGGATGTTAGCCTAGCAGTAGGGTGCATTCACACAGGGCAACACAGAGTAAAATGAGCCAACACAATGTATTTCAATGGGGAAGGTGCGTTGGAGTAGCGGAGGGGAGGCGTGTCAGGTTGCATGAGGTTGTGCTAAACAACGCACTACCAAAACACTCTCAAAATGGTACATAGCTCATACTCCTCCGTTAGCTTGTGTGGGAATGCACCCTTAGCATACTGTAGCACTGTGTACCTCTGTTTCCTGAGTCTGCTGCTCTGTGGTGGGGCTCTGCTCCTCCTTGTCTGTCTGGCACCGGCTCCCTGCGTCTGGACTCCTGTCCCCCGTCGACTCGGCCTCCACACTCTCCTCCCTGATCAGTGCCTCTCCCATGAACTCTGACCCCTCACCTGCTGTGGAGGAGACACATTGCGCATTTCGGTGGGAAGCATTATTCTAATGAATTGACTCTCTGGTACAGCATGTCCAAATGGTTTTCAGTCATTTAAGAGTGGAAACAGTAAGCTAAGCCATGGGTGTGTGCACAAAAACACTGTGCAGCCTATGTCTGTACAGAGTGAGGCTACATTCCAGCAGGTGTCATACCTGAGCGTCTGCGCTGGGCCTCAGCATGACCAGTGAATGGCAGGTGTCCCTCCCCCGCCTCCATACTGGGCATGTTCTTCAGCATCTGACGACCACAGCTACAGGGTGAGCAGAGGGACAAACACAGCCGCCATCATCATCAACACACATGGTGAAATGCAATTCTACTCTACAGCTGAACTGGCTCTACAACACCAGGAGATAATGGAGGGGGTAGGGGAAGGGGGTAGTAAATTGCCCTACCTGGTGCACATGGCCGCGGGGTTGCGGTAAGGCCCCTGGAAGTCAGGGGAGCTGAGGATGTAGCCCAGGGGCTTGTGCAGGTTGACACTGGGCTTGGTGAGGAAGTCAGCTGTGTCGGGGAACTCCACCGGGGGGCGCGTGACCTGGGAGGAGAGACCTCCCCCTTGAGGACTGTGGCTCGGGGAGCTGACAGGACTCAGACTGGGGGACGCACCTGTAGAGCGAGAGAGATAGAAGAGAAATGAGAGAGAGAGAGAGCTAGTCAAACAACTTAAAAACACATTCCACTTCCACACAGTGTATCAGACCTGTGTGTACAGTAAATCCTCATGGTCTCACCTGCTCTCCTGGGCCCGGCATGGTAGGTCAGGGTCACAGAGGAGGACCTCTGCTTAGGGATGGTCAACAGGTTAGCATTGGGCCCATTGGACAGAGACCCCGTGCTGGAACACACACACACACACACACAAAACATGGCACTTACTGCTAGAACTAATGAGACAACATCAGTTAAAATGCTTTCATATTCAATCTACACCATTATAAAGTTGAACTTTCTCACACCCGCTCTTATGTATAAAGATGAACTTAGAGAAATGTTACATAGCATACAGTAACACTAATTATATGACTCATTTGGTGCTCAAAGTAAGACAATGAAAATCAATGTTGAAAATGGATCCTTGAAGAAGACAAAGATCCCTAAAAGATCAAGTGAGTCATCTTAACAGTGTTGGAACAAAGAGAATGAAGGAATGTTATGGTCATTATCTGTTAGGCATTTCAGCTTACAGAGCTTGACCACTACTGCCCCCCTGTGGATATAAAGGGGAACCACATCTTCAGGGAGTTTAATCAAAGACAGATGGTAGGTAACAAAGAATGTGTTGCTGAGGGAGGGCCTGCTTGTTTATATCAGGGTAAAGATGGGGAGTGTGCCATGTTGAAAATGACTTGACCTGGAAAGATATTCTATATACCTTTTAGCCAGTAGTTCTGAGTTCTGAAAGTAGTGCCCGCGAGCAAAAAGTGGTCCCCAAAAACTCCGTACTACCTCGCAAATGTGCAGATATGTGCACCACGTCATTACTCCCTTTCTCTCTCTACTGTGTGAGTGTCTTGCTAGCTGTCACTCAAATGGTGAGGGACTGAAGCTCATTTGCTAAAACTCAAATTGCTAGGGGGCTAGCCCACATAGGGGTAAATGTAGGGAAAATGTCATGTAGGTAAAAGCGTGAGGTTTAAAAAATACTTATTAGTCGCCAAATTACTGGGGCATGTCTTTAACCTTTAACCTGGTGTCTGAACTCTGAAGTCCCACCTGTATGTGGTCGTACCTGGTCATATTGAGGTCAAGGTGTGTGTGGTCGTACCTGGTCATATCGAGGTCACGGTGTGTGTGGTCGTACCTGGTAATATCGAGGTCACGGTGTGTGTGGTCGTACCTGGTCATATTGAGGTTAGGGTGTGTGTGTGTGGTCGTACCTGGTCATATTGAGGTCAGGGTGTGTGTGTGTGGTCGTACCTGGTCATATTGAGGTCAAGGTGTGTGTGGTCGTACCTGGTCATATTGAGGTTAGGGTGTGTGTGTGTGGTCGTACCTGGTCATATTGAGGTCAGGGTGTGTGTGTGTGGTCGTACCTGGTCATATTGAGGTCAAGGTGGGGTCCCGGTCTCTTGCCGTTGTTGCGTTCCCAGCGGGAGGAGGCCGACTCCAGAGGGGGGAGAGGGGAGGAGGTGGAGCCGCGGCGGAGTTGGGGGGTTGGTAGGCTGTTCCTGCTGCTAAGACCCTAGGTGTGTGGAGGGGAGGAGGGAGACATCATTACATTATGGTCAATGATGCTATAACACAGTCAAAGGCAGATCTATATTCAGCGCACCACCAGGTTACATAGAGTAGAGCAGGTGTACAACTAAAAACAACTAAACTAAGTCTATGTAACACTGGTGAACACATAGAAGAAGAACATTCATTATGAGGATAAGATACCATGTATAAGTGGATAATGTGTTAGTGGATAATGTGTTGGCGTGCTAGTCTCAGCAGGCTTCTGTCTGTGTTTTAGTTATGACCTGCTAGTATCACATTCAGAAGGCTGCTGGAGGGCCCACCTTCAGGGGCTTCCTGTCGCCCCTCTCTGCAGGGTCCTCCACCTCGGTACAGGGGTAGAAACCTGGGAAGGGGGTGAAGGGGTTAACCCTGGGCCGACAGGAGCCAGAGAAGGTCCCCATGAGGCTGCTGACGCTGCGCAGGGACGAGACGGTGTGTGGCGACAGGGACGAGTCCATCAGCAGGTCAGACACCATGTTCCTGGCCTCGTTGATGACCGACAGGTCCACTCCGTTACCGCTTACCGCTCCCTGGAGACATGGAGGAGACAAGGGGACACATGTCAGAGAGATGCCTCATTCAGCAGAGCACAACACAAACATACAGTAGATACTGTACTAAAGAAGAGAGCCTGGTGTCCTTTCCTCATTCCTTTACACTGTTTCTAATGAACCCAGATTGGATTTAAATGACCAAACACAAAAGCTTCTGAAGAAGAAATTCCTTCTTAATTGCCATTTTTTCCTTAACTATGGACTTATGAAGAAAGTTAAGAGAAGTTGCTATTCCTCCAAAAGGTTCTTGGAAATGTTCTTATGTTACTTCTTATGTTTCTCCTTAAGCAAAAAATTAAGTAGAAATGAGATGCTTGAAAATAAAGTTATTTAATTTCTTCTTGGAATTCCCAGATAGCTAAACCATTGTCTTAAACACATGGCAGTGAAAGAATATGCTAATGAAAGCTATTGAACATGTTCAATTGACTCACAAACTTCATCTGAAAGTTTCAAGAACATATTTTAGACCAGTAATCCCAATTAGAAATATGCTAACATGATTGCCATTGCTAGATAGACAGCTAGCTGGCTGGGTTGCCTAACGACAATCATCTTAAGATAGTTAAGAAGTTCGTAAGAAGATATCTGAGAAGTTCATGAGAAAAATCATGAATTCTTAAGACATTTTTGAGGATCTGCACTAATGAACTTCTTTTTCTTCTGAAGAAGAAGCTTCTTAAGTTTTTGCGTAAAAAGTGTTTAGTGAATCTGGGCCCAGGACATCTACAGGTATCACACATATGCAGGTAGACTGTCAGAAAGCTGTAACAGGACACTGCTGGCCTCATTGTGATGGGGCTGAGTTTGTCACTCCTCCTCTTACAGCAGTGAAGGGTAGTGTGAAGGGCAGACAGGCTCGGTGCTGAGCTCATGGCATTGATGCTGGGTAATTGAAAGGCTGTTTGGACCAGTGATGTCAGTAATAAAGGGGAGTGGTGCTGACAGGGCATGGTGCTGGCTGGGCATGGTGCTGGCTGGGCATGGTGCTGGCAGGGCATGGTGCTGGCAGGGCATGGTGCTGGCAGCTAGGAGGCTGTGTGTATGTCATGACGCTGACGGAGATCCTGCCTGCACCCCTCCCCCTCTTCACCCTGTCTATCCTACTGACTGTTGCTGTGCTGATAGACCCCATATAAAATACTAGAGGGTTTGGAGAACTAGGCTGCTTTTGAAGGCCCGGCTCTGTGGCCACAATGAGTGATGAGTGATGAGTGGGGCAGACGTCAGTCAGAGGAGCACAGCTTCCTGTTGATCTACCTGTACAGCGTGTCTGCAAAACACTGTGGATAACAACAGGATGACAACACACACAAGGCACAAAATACACACGCACACAGGCCTACACACACAGTCCAAACATCTACACACACACACACACACAAGCTTACAAAAAACACAGATGCTTCCATTTTACGATGCATGAAGTAGACCTAGCATAAAACGTGTGTCAGCGATTTGACAATAAATTGAGGCCAGTATACTAGATTAGAAAGATTATATGGAGGCTCTCCAAAATGTTTCGAGATAAATCTGATTTCCTAAAAGGTTGGAGTTAGTTAAAAGAATTCACCTCTCTACTTATTAACTCCAGCCTCAATTCTTTGAAATATGACTAAATTACAGTGAGCTACACTAATACCATTTTTATTCAGTATCCTCATTTACTTACATTTTGTCAATTCAATGCCCTCTCTGGGAAACCTAATTCACTTGTGAGGATTCTTGTTACCCTATGAGGGTTGATGATCTATAGTTCTATTCATGTTATTACAATTCATTCCATGGATGGATTGAAAGTAAAATAGGAAATGATCCCCAACCATAATTTGACTGACAGACTGCACATGTGCTCTAACAGTGATATACTGTACCAGTATCCGGATGAGTATATGATATACTGTAGCCAGTATCCAGATGAAGCCAGTATCCAGATGAGTATATGATATACTGTACCCAGTATCCAGATGAGTATATGATATACTGTACCCAGTATCCAGATGAGTATGTGATATACTGTACCCAGTATCCAGATGAGTATGTGATATACTGTACCCAGTATCCAGATGAGTATATGATATACTGTACCCAGTATCCAGATGAGTATATGATATACTGTACCAGTATCCAGATGAGTATATGATATACTGTACCAGTATCCAGATGAGTATATTCTGTCAGTCAGTCAGTGAGAGAGTGAGAGTGAGAGTGCACACTAACCTGATACTGGGGCTTGTACCACTGCTTCAGGTCCCAGTCCCATAGGATCATCTGAACGAGAGAAACACACACATCAGTCAGGAGGCCTTGCTAGGCCTTGTGTGTTACAGATATATACTCATGCAGGTGTAGTAGACCTTACAGTGAAATGCTTACTTACAGGCTCTAACCAATAGTGCAAAAAAGGTATTAGATGAACAATAGGTAAGTAAAGAAATAAAACAACAGTAAAAAGAAAGTGAAAAATAAGAGTAGCGAGGCTATATACAGTAGTGAGGCTACATACAGACACCGGTTAGTCAGGCTGATTGAGGTAGTATGTACATGTAGATATGGTTAAAGTGACTATGCATATATGATGAACAGAGAGTAGCAGTAGCGTAAAAGAGGGGTTGGCGGGTGGTGGGTAGCGGGACACAGTGCAGATAGCCCGGTTAGCCAATGTGGGGGTTCAGTGGTTGGTCGGCACAATTGAGGTAGTATGTACATTAGTCTATAGTTAAAGTGACTATGCATATATGATAAACAGAGAGTAGCATCAGCATAAAACAGTGGTTGCGGGGGGGGGGCACACAATGCAAATAGTCCGGGTAGTCTAACTATTGCAAATAGTCCAACTTTTGTTGTTTTATCATAAGAGGTGAAGTGCTTCAACAGGTGTCAGTTCTAATACAACAGGTCCAAAATGAGAAACAGTCTATTTTACAACATTAGACATAGTGTAACTGTTGTAGCATATTAAAGAGGTCAATGAGAAACAGTCTATTTTACAACATTAGACATAGTGTAACTGTTGTAGCATATTAAAGAGGTCAATGAGAAACAGTCTATTTTACAACATTAGACATAGTGTAACTGTTGTAGCATATTAAAGAGGTCAACGAGAAAAAGTCTATTTTACAGCATTAGACATAGTGTAACTGTTGTAGCATATTAAAGAGGTCAATGAGAAACAGTCTATTTTACAACATTAGACATAGTGTAACTGTTGTAGCATATTAAAGAGGTCAACGAGAAAAAGTCTATTTTAAAACATTAGACATAGTGTAACTGTTGTAGCATATTAAAGAGGTCAACGAGAAAAAGTCTATTTTACAACATTAGACATAGTGTAACTGTTGTAGCATATTAAATAGGTCAATGAGAAACAGTCTATTTTACAACATTAGACATGGTGTAACTGTTGTAGCATATTAAAGAGGTCAACGAGAAACAGTCTATTTTACAACATTAGACATAGTGTAACTGTTGTAGCATATTAAAGAGGTCAACGAGAAACAGTCTATTTTACAACAGACATAGTGTAACTGTTGTAGCATATTAAAGAGGTCAATGAGAAACAGTCTATTTTACAACATTAGACATAGTGTAACTGTTGTAGCATATTAAAGAGGTCAATGAGAAACAGTCAATTTTACAACATTAGACCTAGTGTAACTGTTGTAGCATAGGTCACATAGGTCAATGAGAAACAGTCTATTTTACAACATTAGACATAGTGTAACTGTTGTAGCATATTAAATAGGTCAATGAGAAACAGTCTATTTTACAACATTAGACCTAGTGTAACTGTTGTAGCATAGGTCACATAGGTCAATGAGAAACAGTCTATTTTACAACATTAGACATAGTGTAACTGTTGTAGCATATTAAATAGGTCAATGAGAAACAGTCTATTTTACAACATTAGACCTAGTGTAACTGTTGTAGCATAGGTCACATAGGTCAATGAGAAACAGTCTATTTTACAACATTAGACCTAGTGTAACTGTTGTAGCATAGGTCACATAGGTCAATGAGAAACAGTCTATTTTACAACATTAGACATAGTGTAACTGTTGTAGCATATTAAATAGGTCAATGAGAAACAGTCTATTTTACAACATTAGACATAGTGTAACTGTTGTAGCATATTAAATAGGTCAATGAGAAACAGTCTATTTTACAACATTAGACATAGTGTAACTGTTGTAGCATATTAAATAGGTCAATGAGAAACAGTCTATTTTACAACATTAGACATAGTGTAACTGTTGTAGCATATTAAATAGGTCAATGAGAAACAGTCAATTTTACAACATTAGACATAGTGTAACTGTTGTAGCATATTAAATAGGTCAATGAGAAACAGTCTATTTTACAACATTAGACATAGTGCAACTGTTGTAGCATATTAAATAGGTCAATGAGAAACAGTCTATTTTACAACATTAGACATAGTGTAACTGTTGTAGCATATTAAAGAGGTCAATGAGAAACAGTCTATTTTACAACATTAGACATAGTGTAACTGTTGTAGCATATTAAAGAGGTCAATGAGAAACAGTCTATTTTACAACATTAGACATAGTGTAACTGTTGTAGCATATTAAAGAGGTCAACGAGAAAAAGTCTATTTTACAACATTAGACATAGTGTAACTGTTGTAGCATATTAAAGAGGTCAACGAGAAAAAGTCTATTTTACAACATTAGACAGTGTAACTGTTGTAGCATATTAAATAGGTCAATGAGAAACAGTCTATTTTACAACATTAGACCTAGTGTAACTGTTGTAGCATATTAAAGAGGTCAATGAGAAACAGTCTATTTTACAACATTAGACATAGTGTAACTGTTGTAGCATATTAAAGAGGTCAACGAGAAAAAGTCTATTTTACAACATTAGACATAGTGTAACTGTTGTAGCATATTAAAGAGGTCAATGAGAAACAGTCTATTTTACAACATTAGACATAGTGTAACTGTTGTAGCATATTAAAGAGGTCAACGAGAAACAGTCTATTTTACAACAGACATAGTGTAACTGTTGTAGCATATTAAAGAGGTCAATGAGAAACAGTCAATTTTACAACATTAGACCTAGTGTAACTGTTGTAGCATATTAAATAGGTCAATGAGAAACAGTCTATTTTACAACATTAGACATAGTGTAACTGTTGTAGCATATTAAATAGGTCAATGAGAAACAGTCTATTTTACAACATTAGACATAGTGCAACTGTTGTAGCATATTAAATAGGTCAATGAGAAACAGTCTATTTTACAACATTAGACATAGTGTAACTGTTGTAGCATATTAAATAGGTCAATGAGAAACAGTCTATTTTACAACATTAGACATAGTGTAACTGTTGTAGCATATTAAATAGGTCAATGAGAAACAGTCTATTTTACAACATTAGACATAGTGTAACTGTTGTAGCATATTAAAGAGGTCAATGAGAAACAGTCTATTTTACAACATTAGACATAGTGTAACTGTTGTAGCATATTAAAGAGGTCAACGAGAAACAGTCTATTTTACAACAGACCTAGTGTAACTGTTGTAGCATATTAAATAGGTCAATGAGAAACAGTCTATTTTACAACATTAGACATAGTGTAACTGTTGTAGCATATTAAATAGGTCAATGAGAAACAGTCTATTTTACAACATTAGACATAGTGTAACTGTTGTAGCATATTAAATAGGTCAATGAGAAACAGTCTATTTTACAACATTAGACATAGTGTAACTGTTGTAGCATATTAAATAGGTCAATGAGAAACAGTCTATTTTACAACATTAGACAGTGTAACTGTTGTAGCATATTAAATAGGTCAATGAGAAACAGTCTATTTTACAACATTAGACCTAGTGTAACTGTTGTAGCATATTAAAGAGGTCAACGAGAAACAGTCTATTTTACAACATTAGACATAGTGTAACTGTTGTAGCATATTAAAGAGGTCAATGAGAAACAGTCTATTTTACAACATTAGACATAGTGTAACTGTTGTAGCATATTAAATAGGTCAATGAGAAACAGTCTATTTTACAACATTAGACATAGTGTAACTGTTGTAGCATATTAAATAGGTCAATGAGAAACAGTCTATTTTACAACATTAGACCTAGTGTAACTGTTGTAGCATATTAAATAGGTCAATGAGAAACAGTCTATTTTACAACATTAGACATAGTGTAACTGTTGTAGCATATTAAAGAGGTCAATGAGAAACAGTCTATTTTACAACATTAGACAGTGTAACTGTTGTAGCATATTAAATAGGTCAACGAGATAGTGTTGTTACTTTATTCACCTCTAGTAGTTAACCTTAAGTAAACACATGAGGGTATGATAGAACCAGGTCAAACAGCTTACGTAGACGAATTACCAAACTGTGGACTTTCAACTGCCGTAGAGTGTTATTTAGGCCTACACACACAGAGAGAGCTATTGTGTCTAACTTATGCCTTTTGTAGAAAGGAAAAACACAAAAAGCAAACCACCTCGACCAGCTGACCACAATGAAACGTCAACAATGTTCCTCTCAGATCATATCTAGGCCCTATTACGTCAATGACCAGCATTTCCACATGATCACATGTTCTCTCTTTCTCTCTGAGAACCTGAGCCCTAGGACCATACGTCACTACCGGGCATGATGACACCTTGCTGTCCCCAGTCCGCCTGGCCTTGCTGCTATTCCAGTTTCAACTGTTCTGCCTGCGGTTACGGAACCCCTACCTGTCCCAGACCTGCTGTTTTCAACTCTTAATGATCGGCTATGAAAAGCCAACTGAGATTTATTCCTGATTATTATTTGACCATGCTTGTCATTTATGAACATTTTGAAAATCTTGGCTCTCTCTAATTTTCTCCTTCTCTCTTTCTTTCTCTCGGAGGACCTGAGCCCTAGGACCATACGTCGGGACTACCGGCCGTGGTGACTCCTTGCTGTCCCCAGTCCGCCTGGCCTTGCTGCTATTCCAGTTTCAACTGTTCTGCCTGCGGTTATGGAACCCCTACCTGTCCCAGACCTGCTGTTTTCAACTCTTAATGATCGGCTATGAAAAGCCAACTGAGATTTATTCCTGATTATTATTTGACCATGCTTGTCATTTATGAACATTTTGAAAATCTTGGCTCTCTCTAATTTTCTCCTTCTCTCTTTCTTTCTCTCGGAGGACCTGGGCCCTAGGACCATGCGTCGGGACTGCCGCCCGTGGTGACTCCTTGCTGTCCCCAGTCCGCCTGGCCTTGCTGCTATTCCAGTTTCAGCTGTTCTGCCTGCGGTTATGGAACCGCCACCTGTCCCAGACCTGTTGTTTTTCAACTCTTAATGATCAGCTATGAAAAGCCAACTGAAAATTATTCATGATTATTATTTGACCATGCTTGTCACTTATGAACATTTTTGAACATCTTGGCATAGTTTTGTTATAATCTCCACCCGGCACAGCCAGAAGAGGACTGGCCACCCCTCATAGCCTGGTTCCTCTCTAGGTTTCTTCCTAGGTTTTGGCCTTTCTAGGGAGTTTTTCCTAGCCACCGTGCTTCTACACCTGCATTACTAGCTGTTTGGGGTTTTAGGCTGGGTTTCTGTACAGCACTTCGAGATATTAGCTGATGTACGAAGGGCTATATAAAATAAAATTGATTGATTGATGATCTGTCAGAGAAAAGTCACCAAACAGGAGCTCACAGTCTCACACAGACAAACTGCTACTATGCCACGAGTGTTAAACTTCCGTTGTCACATACTGGGTCGTAGGTTTACTTACGACACACTGCAACAACTAGATCTGCAGTAGGTGTTGAATTGCTGCGAATTAGTTTAGATAGATCTACAGTACAACCTCTAGAACGATACCATTTTTGCCATTTGTTGATATTATTTAATTCACTAGTTCGGCTACATTTTGGACAGTATTTTCACTCCAATAAAACATTTTAAGTAGGATATTGCATATAAATGTGTTTAAATTGTCAAACTACCACTTCTGGGAATAAAATAATAGCAACAAACACCCAACAGTATCTGTGGATGATCTATAGACAGAGCAGAACCTTCTGTACTGAAGTAAGTGTGTCTTGGGAGCAGTTTGCCATCATACTGTGTGATCATTAGGTCTATACATGTCCTCTCAGGGAGGAAGGAACACAGGTTAGTCGCCATGTTAAACCCATAGAGCAAACACTCATTCCCTCAAGACTCAGAGAACATGTAGTCTTTCTACTGGCCACAAGGGTGTGTGCTAGAGGCATGTGGATGGATGGACACACTTCAAGGCCTCTGCTCTCTCTAGTCTTTAGTCACAGACCACCTCTCAGACTTAAACACAAAAACACACAGCAATTCACATCTAAATAGACACAAAGCCCAATCCCAAGCAGTCATTATGTAATATTGAAGTAGACCCGTATGCACTAAGCTCAACTGTCTGAGAGAGCATTAGAACATTGGCATATCTTATAATTACACTGTAAATCATTGGTGCATGGTTGATGCTGAAGTGTTAGTTCACTGGTTCCCAATGCACTGGAACATAGTGCAGGGATATGAAAACAACCTCCTTTCTGCAATGTAAGAAAGCATTTATTCTCCAGTGCTCTTTGTTTCACAGAATTGTAAACGCTGACATGAATCACATTAATCCAACATGTAATCCTCAAAGACATTTGCTTCTTAGCGTTAACTAACGGAGTAAATAAGGATATCTTTGTGATTGCACAGGACCCTTAGTCTAGGTTGTGTGTTCAGTAGTAGACTGCTACAGAGTGTGAGAGCAGGTGTAGTGAGGAGTGATGCACCCTGGGAGTGTGAGTGATACCAGTGTTGTTCTAAATAATAATTGAGTTTTAGAGACCAAGAATTGCGACCAGAGATCCTCTGAATGAACACAGAAACCAAAGCATTTATGTCAAGGGAATGTCTTCCCAAAACATATTTTATCTGCATCAAAAGACACCAGACACAAAGAATACGAGGCCATTAAATAGGTTAGATTGGATGACAAATGTATCTGTGCTGCGCTTCTATGAGAGGCCTCGTTCCTTCCTCTCCAATCAGAGGCAGTTTCATTGATCAGACCGGGATGCTCCGTGTTTGTCATCAGAATCTGTACAACGCAGCCAAACATTTAGTACAGCAAATAAGCACTGCCATGGCAACTCAACAGAGCCCAGCAAACAATGCTCCAAACGCCATGGCGACGGGATGGCGGGAGAGGGCCGGAGGAAAGATCTGTCGGACATCTGCTTGTTTACAGAGAGAGCGGGGCGGAGGAGAGAGAGAGAGATGGGTCGGGGGGAGGGAGAGAGTGAGGAGAGAGAGAGGGAGTGACAGAGAGGGAGAGGTAAAGAGAGTGAGGGAGAGAGAGAGGCTGCCATGGAGTGTAGTGGATGACACAGTCGAGACGTGCTGCTGGCCTGGCTGTCAGACTGGAGCTAGGGAGTGTGTTCCTCAGACACGTGTGTCCCTGTGACGCTTTGTTCACACCTCTGTTAGCAAGCACGCACGCACACACACACACACGTACGGCCTGTTCGTATCTCTGTACACTCCATGTTCCTCTTCACCTCAACACGTTGTCTCACACAAAAAATGCCAAGCTCTGTTCACACATGATTTGACAGTGAATGAAACACAGTTTCAGAGACAGGGGAATGTGGGTCAACAGCAGAGTTCAATGGCCACAATACACAGGCCTGTTAGCTAGCCACTGTGTGTGTAACAACAACATTATGCGCGCACACACACACACACACACACACCTGCCTAATTACAGATTCACCAGTTTTTAGGTCAAGAGAGAGCATCATGTGTTATTCTTAACAAGAAAAAGGAGGATTGTCATGAGGATGAACACATCCAAGTAGGCTACACATTTAAACACACACACATGTATGTAACATGGTACAATACTGTAATCAAGCTATGCTACATCCTCTCCTATTTTAACACAACTCTACTTGTAAATTAAAATGGAGGTAAACATACTGGGACATTCTTATCTGTATGAGACGGTCACAATGGAGGCCTGATAAAGTCACAATAGTCACAATATAGAGCCTGATATAGGCACAATAGTCAGAATATAGGGCCTAATATAGTCACAATATAGGGCCTAATATAGTCACAGTATAGTCAAAATATAGGGCCTAATATAGTCACAAAATAGGGCCTAATATAGTCACAATTTAGAGCCTAATATATTCACAATATCGGACCTAATACACACTACCGGTAAAACGTTTTAGAACACCTACTCATTCAAGGTTTTTCTTTATTTTTTACTATTTTCTACATTGTAGAATAATAGTGAACACATCAAAACTATGAAATAACACATATGGAATCATGTAGTAACCAGAAAAGTATTAAACAAATCAAAATATATTTCATATTTGAGATTCTTCAAAGTAGCCACCCTTTGACTTGACAGCTTTGCACACTCTTGGCATTCTCTCAACCAGCTTCATGAGGTAGTCACCTGGAATGCATTTCATTTAACAGGTCTGCCTTCTTAAAAAGTTCATTTGTGGAATTTCTTTCCTTCTTAATGCATTTGAGCCAATCAGTTGTGTTGTGACATGGTGGGGGGGTATACAGATGATAGCCCTATTTGGTAGAAGACCAAGTCCATATTATGGCAAGAACAGCTCAAATAAAGAAAGAGAAACGACAGTCCATCATTACTTTAAGACATGAAGGTCAGTCAATACGGAACATTTCAAGAACTTTGGAAGTTTCTTCAAGTGCAGTCGCAAAAACCATCAAGCGCTATAATGAAACTGTCTCTCAGAGTTACCTCTGCTGCAGAGGATAAGTTCATTAGAGTTACCAGCCTCGGAAATTGCAGTCCAAATAAATGTTTTATAGAGTTCAAGCAACTGACATATCTCAACATCAACTGTTCAGAGGAGACTACGTGAATCAGGCCTTCATGGTCGAATTGCTGCAAATAAACCACTACTAAAAGACACCAATAAGAAGAAGAGACTTGCTTGGGCCAAGAAACACGAGCAATGGACATTAGACCGATGTCTAATGAGATTTTTGAGTTCCAACCACTGTGTCTTTGTGAGACGCGGTGTGGGTGAACGGATGATCTCCGCATGTGTATTTCCCACCGTGAAGCATGGAGGAGTTGGTGTTATGGTGTGACGGGGCTTTGCTGGTGACACTGTCTGTGATTTATTTAGAATTCAAGGTACACTTAACCAGCATGGCTACCACAGCATTCTGCAGCAATACGCCATCCCATCTGGTATGGGCTTTGTGGGACTATCATTTGTTTTTCAACAAGACAATAACCCAACACACCTCCAGGCTATGTAAGGGCTAATTGACCAAAAAGGAGAGTGACGGAGTCCTGCTACAGATGACCTCACTCCCCCAAACTCAACCAAATTGAGATGGTTTGTGATGAGTCGGACCGCATAGTGAAGGAAAAGCAGCCAAAAAGTGCTTAGCATATGTGGGAACTCCTTCAAGACTGTTGGAAAAGCATTCCAGGTGAAGCTGGTAGAGAGAATGCCAAGAGTGTGCAAAGCTGTCATCAAGGCAAAGGGTGGCTATTTGAAGAATCTCAAAAATTAAATATATTTTGATTTGTTTAACTCCTTTTTGGTTACTACATGATTCCATATGTGTTATTTCATAGTTTTGTCTTCACTAGTATTCTACAATGTAGAAAATAGTACAAATAAAGAAACATCCTTGAATGAGTAGGTGTTCTAAAACTTCTGACCAGTAGTGTGGTCACAATATAGAGCCTAATATATTCACAATATCGGGCCTAACATAGTCACAATATAGGGCCGAATATTGTCATAATATAGGGCCAAGTATAGTCACAATATAGGGCCTAATATAGTCACAATATAGGGCCTAATATAGTCACAATATAAGGCCTGATATAGTCACAATATAGAGCCTAATATAGTCACAATAGAGGGCCTGACATAGTCACAACAGAGGGCCTGACATAGTCACAACAGAGGGCCTGACAGTCAAAATATCGGGCTTAATATAGTCACAATTTAGGACCTGGTATAGTATAGTCACAGTATAGAGCCTAATATATTCACAATATCGGGCCTAATATAGTAACAATAGAGGGCCTGATATAGTCACAATATATGGCCTAATATAGTAACAATAGAGGGCCTGATATAGTCACAATATATGGCCTGATATAGTCACAATAGAGGGCCTGATATATTCACAATATCGGGCCTAATATAGTAACAATATAGGGCCTGATACAGTCACAATAGAGGACATAATATAGTCACAATATAGGGCCTATTATAGTCACAATATAGGGCCTAATTCCTAATATACCAGGCTGATCATATGTTTACAGCTTAGGTGAAATGTGGTGAATATAAAAGCAACATGCAACAATTTCAAAGATTTGAATGAGTTACAGTTCATATTAAGAAATCAGTCAATTGAAATAAATTCCTTAGGCCCTAATCTATGGATTTCATGACTTGGTCACCGATACCTAAACAAAAGGTAGGGGGCGTG
Organism: Salvelinus namaycush; assembly: GCF_016432855.1. Lineage (NCBI taxonomy): Eukaryota > Metazoa > Chordata > Actinopteri > Salmoniformes > Salmonidae > Salvelinus > Salvelinus namaycush. Next base: position 77,041,664 of record NC_052307.1, read on the forward strand.
GATCAGAAAACCAGTCAGTATCTGGTGTGCAGCGTGACATATCTACTTCGCATAGAGTTGATCAGGCTGTTGATTGTGGCCTGTGGAATGTTGTCCCACTCCTCTTCAATGTCTGTGCAAAGTTGCTGGATATTGACAGGAACTGGAACACACTGTCATAACACGTCGATCCAGAGTAGAGATCGACCGATTATGATTTTTCAACGCCGATACCGATACCGATTATTGGAGGACCAAAAAAAGCCGATACCGATTAAAAATCGGCCAATTTTTTAAATTTATTTGTAATAATGACAATTACAACAATACCGAATTAACACTTATTTTAAATCAATAAAATAAATGTCGCCTCGAATAAATAATGAAACATGTTCAATTTGGTTTAAATAATGCAAAAACAAAGTGTTGGAGAAGAAAGTAAAAGTGCAATATGTGCCATGTAAGAAAGCTAACGTTTAAATTCCTTGCTCAGAACACGAGACAATATGAAAGCCTTTTAACATGAGTCTTCAATATTCCCAGGTAAGAAGTTTTAGGTTGAGGTTATTATAGGACTATTTCTCTCTATACGATTTGTATTTCATATACCTTTGACTATTGGATGTTCTTATAGGCACTTTAGTATTGCCAGTGTAACAGTATAGCTTCCATCCCTCTCCTCGCTCCTACCTGGGCTCGAACCAGGAACACATCGAAAACAGCCACCCTCGAAGCAGCGTTACCCATGCAGAGCAAGGGGAACAACTACTCCAAGTCTCAGTGCGAGTGATGTTTGAAACGCCATTAGCGCGCACCCCGCTAACTAGTTAGCCATTTCACATCGGTTACACCAGCCTAATCTCGGGAGTTGATAGGCTTGAATTCATAAACAGCAGAGCTGCTGGCAAAACGCACGAAAGTGCTGTTTGAATATATGCTTACGAGCCTGCTGGTGCCCACCATCGCTCAGTCAGACTGCTCTATCAAATCATAGACTTAATTATAGCATAATAACACACAGAAATATGAGCCTTAGGTCATTAATATGGTCGAATCCGGAAACTATCATCTCGAAAACAAAACATTTATTCTTTCAGTGAAATACGGAACCGTTCCGTATTTTATCTAACGGGTGGCATCCATCAGTCTAAATATTCCTGTTACATTGCACAACCTTCAATGTTATGTCATAATTATGTAAAATTCTGGCAAATTAGTTCGCAATGAGCCAGGCGGCCCAAACTGTTGCATATACCCTGACTCTGCGTGTAATGAACGCAAGAGAAGTGACACAATTTCACCTGGTTAATATTGCCTGCTAACCTGGATTTCTTTTAGCTAAATATGCAGGTTTAAAAATATATACTTCTGTGTATTGATTTTAAGAAAGGCATTGATGTTTATGGTTAGGTACACGTTGGCGCAACGACAGTCCTTTTTCGCGAATGCGCACTCCATCGATTATATGCAACGCAGGACACGCTAGATAAACTAGTAATATCATCAACCATGTGTAGTTATAACTAGTGATTATGATTGATTGATTGATTGTTTTTATAAGATAAGTTTAATGCTAGCTAGCAATTTACCTTGCCTTCTTACTGCATTCGCGTAACAGGCGGGCTCCTCGTGAGGCAGGTGGTTAGAGCGTTGGACTAGTTAACTGTAAGGTTGGAAGATTGAACACCTGAGCTGACAAGGTAAAAATCTGTCGTTCTGCCCCTGAACAAGGCAGTTAACCCACCGTTCCTAGGCCGTCATTGAAAATAAGAATGTGTTCTTAACTGACTTGCCTAGTTAAATAAAGGTGTAAAAAAAAAAGGGATTGTTATGAAAACTTGAAATTGGCCCTAATTTAAATCGGCCATTGCGATTAATCGGTCGACCTCTAATCCAGAGCATCCCAAACACACTCAATGGGTGACATGTCTGGTGAGTATGCAGGCCATGGAAGAACTGTGACATTTTCATCTTCCAGGAATTGTGTACAGATCCTTGCAACATGGGGCCGTGCATGATCATGCTGAAACATGAGGTGATGACGGCAGATGAATGGCACAACAATGGGCCTCAGGATCTCGTCATGGTATCTCTGTGCATTCAAATTGCCATTGATAAAATGTAATTGTGTTCATTGTCCATATTAATGCCTGCCCATACCATAACCCCACCGCCACCATGAGGCACTCTGTTCTCAACAGCAAACTGATCACCCACATGACACCATACACGCTGTCTGCCATCTTCCCGGTACAGTTGAAACCGGGATTCAGCCGTGAAGAGCACACTTCTTCAGCGTGCCAGTTGCCATCGAAGGTGAGCATTTGCCCACTGAAGTCGGTTAACGACGCCAAATTGCAGTCAGGTCCAGACCCCTAGTGAGGATGACGAGCATGCAGATGAGCTTCCCTGAGACGGTTTCTGACAGTTTGTGCAGAAATTCTTCGGTTGTGCAAAACGAGTCTGAGTGGCTGATCTCAGATGATCCCGTAGGTGAATAAGCCGGATGTGGAGGTCCTGGGCTGGTGTGCTTACACGTGGTCTGTTGTTGTGAGGCTGGTTGAACTTACTGCCAAATTCTCTAAAACGACATTGGAGGCGGCTTATGGTATAGAAATGAACATTCAATTTTCTTGCAACAGCTCTGGTGGACATTCCTGCAGTCAGCATGCCAATTGAACGCTCCCTCAATACTTGAGACATCTGTGGCATTGTGTTGTGTGACAAAACTGCAGATTTTTGAGTGACCTTTTGTCCCCAGCACAAGGTGCACCTCTGTAATAATCATGCTGTTTAATCAGCTTCTTGATATGCCACACATGTCAGGTAGATGGATTATCTTGCCAAAGGAGAAATGCTCACTAACAGGGATGTAAACAAACTTGTGCACAAAATTTGCGTATGAAACATTTCTGGGATCTTTTACTTCAGCTCATGAAACAAGGGACCAACAATTTGCATGTTGCGTTCATATTATATTTTTGTTCAGTGTAATAAAAAATCTCAAATAGTTAATTGATTGAGGAGACAGAATTTGTTAGGTGTTTTGGTTCTTGATCTTGGTGTGAGGTGAGGTATTTGTGAGGAGGGAGCTGTGTTTTGTGAGTGGCTGGGAGAGGGGAAAGTGTCGGCATGTGCGTTTCTCACCTGCCTGCCCCTAGCCCTGGGTTATGACAGGGAGCCGAATAACTCCACACTGACATGCTACAGCCCTCAAACGGGCCCACCCAACCCGCCCCACCCCACCCGCCAACCAGGGCCAGCCAGCCAGGGAACCACACCAAAACAACACCCTATAACACACCCTGGTCCTGCTGCAACACCAGCCATATCCTTTGATGACTGATGGCTGCCTGGCCTTAACCGTCAATATCACCCCCACAGTCAGCCACAACCCCACAACCAAAACTGACATCTAACTACTCTGCTGCAGTCTGCAGACAGACGGCTTGCCACACCATAGACCAGAGTTCCCCAACTGCTGGCCCGCGTGGTTTTATTTGGCCCCCAAATAAAACCATGTTTGAGCAAAACAAAAGTCTGCTCAAATTTATTTGAATTTTGGAAATATGTTCCAAACTATTCCCAAACATAATTTATCAAATAGTTTTATCTGGACACTTTCTGTTTTTGATATTGCTACTATGAAAGTAACCATTTCACTGTACCGTTTACACCTTCTGTATCCTGCGCATGTGACAAATACAATTAGATTTAGTTTGATATAGTGTGTGTTTACCAGAGACAGTAATGTGAAGAACAACATGACCTGCACCAAAATCAGATTAGGACTAGATAGAGTATTTGCACCTGGAGTCTTTCCTTATTGTAGTCTACTACTTAGTCTTGAAATCTTTGTTTTTTTGCAACACTACTCACTCTGCTTAGCACATGGCCTCACATGTGAATCCTCAAAGAGATGGGTGGGGCTAAAGCTTAAGAGGGTGTGAACGATGATCAATGGGTGTAGACAAAGATGAACTCTCCAGTAGATGTACCAAAATATTCAAGGACCATTTTCTCAAAAGTGTGTTTACAAGTTTATCAACTTTCAAAGCAGAATTACTTCCCCATTGTTCCTCAACTGCAGTGTATGATGTACCATTTTCTAGCTCTGAGTCTCTATGTTATCCAACATAAAAAACACAATTTCACATTTTGCTAAATAGAACCGAATCCAGGTGGTGGGTTACATACACTATATATAGAAAAGTATGTCGATTAGGCTATGTCAGCCACACCCGCTGCTGCCAGGTGTATAAAATCGAGCACACAGCCATGCAATCACCATAGACCAGGTATTCCCAAACTGGGGTACGCAATGCAGTCGGAGGTACGCCAAATAGAAATGTGATTCACATTTTTAAAAAATTATATATATATATATATATATATATATATATATACACTGTATATATACCCCAGGGGTACGCGCAATGCCGTCGGGGGTACACCAAATAAAAATGTGATTAAAAAAGTATTTGATACACTGCCGATTTTGCAGGTTTTCCTACTTACAAAGCATGTAGAGGTCTGTAATGTTTATCATAGGTACACTTCAACATTGTATGATTTTTAAGTAATTAATTTGCATTTTATTGCATGACATAAGTATTTGATACATCAGAAAAGCAGAACTTAATATTTGGTACAGAAACCTTTGTTTGCAATTACAGAGATCATACGTTTCCTGTAGTTCTTGACCAGGTTTGCACACACTGCAGCAGGGATTTTGGCCCACTCCTCCATACAGACATTCTCCAGATCCTTCAGGTTTCGGGGCTGTCGCTGGGCAATACGGACTTTCAGCTCCCTCCAAAGATTTTCTATTGGGTTCAGGTCTGGAGACTGGACTGGCTAGGCCACTCCAGGACCTTGAGATGCTTCTTACGGAGCCACTCCTTAGTTGCCCTGGCTGTGTGTTTCGGGTCGTTGTCATGCTGGAAGACCCAGCCACGACCCATCTTCAATGCTCTTACTGAGGGAAGGAGGTTGTTGGCCAAGATCTCGCGATACATGGCCCCATCCATCCTCCCCTCAATACGGTGCAGTCGTCCTGTCACCTTTTCAGAAAAGCATCCCCAAAGAATGATGTTTCCACCTCCATGCTTCATGGTTGGGATGGTGTTCTTGGGGTTGTACTCATCCTTCTTCTTCCTCCAAACACGGCGAGTGGAGTTTAGACCAAAAAGCTCTATTTTTGTCTCATCAGACCACATGACCTTCTCCCATTCCTCCTCTGGATCATCCAGATGGTCATTGGCAAACTTCAGACGGGCCTGCACATGCGCTGGCTTGAGCAGGGGGACCTTGCGTGCGCTGCAGGATTTTAATCCATGACGGCGTAGTGTGTTACTAATGGTTTTCTTTGAGACTGTGGTCCCAGCTCTCTTCAGGTCATTGACCAGGTCCTGCCGTGTAGTTCTGGGCTGATCCCTCACCTTCCTCATGATCATTGATGCCCCACGAGGTGAGATCTTGCATGGGGCCCCAGACCGAGGGTGATTGACCGTCATCTTGAACTTCTTCCATGTTCTAATAATTGCTCCAACAGTTGTTGCCTTCTCACCAAGCTGCTTGCCTATTGTCCTGTAGCTCATCCCAGCCTTGTGCAGGTCTACAATTTTATCCCTGATAAAATCCCTGTCCTTACACAGCTCTCTGGTCTTGGCCATTGTGGAGAGGTTGGAGTCTGTTTGATTGAGTGTGTGGACAGGTGTCTTTTATACAGGTAACGAGTTCAAACAGGTGCAGTTAATACAGGTAATGAGTGGAGAACAGGAGGCCTTCTTAAAGAAAAACTAACAGGTCTGTGTGAGCCGGAATTCTTACTGGTTGGTAGGTGATCAAATACTTATGTCAGGCAATAAAATGCAAAAATTACTTAAAAATCATACAATGTGATTTTCTGGATTTTTGTTTTAGATTCCGTCTCTCACAGTTGAAGTGTACCTATGATAAAAATGACAGACCTCTACATGCTTTGTAAGTAGGAAAACCTGCAAAATCGGCAGTGTATCAAATACTTGTTCTCCCCACTGTATATATATATTTTTTTACTTCACGTTTTCAAACAGTACATTCATATTTTCCAACGGGGCTATACATTTGGGTGAGGTTTCTTTCTCGCCTGAGTAGCCTCGGTTCACTGCCGAAAAAAAAATTAAACCATCTAGTGTTCAGCGAAATAACAACACAATGTAAAATACAGGTAGCCTAGTCAAATAATTAACATCCAATCACATTAACCGTTACTCTCTCGCGGGAAACCTTCACTCTTGCGCAGACATTTAGAAACGAAAAATAAGCCACAGGAGTTTTTGGAGCGAGAATAAAGACGACTTTTGAGTAGTAAGACATGTATAAAAGCAACAGATACCATTAATAAGAAGGGGCTAGAAGTTTCTTATATGGTGAGCTACCGAGTGGCTAGGACAGGCAAGTCCCATACTACTGTGGAGGACTTAATGATTCCTGCTGCAGCGGATTTAGCTGGGACAATGCTGGGGGAAAAGCCCCCAAAAACTATACAGACAATGACTTCATCAAACAACACTGTTTCACGACGCATCAGTGACATGGCAGGAGATCTTTTGAAACAATTACTGCTTCGCATACAAGCCAGTGAATTCTATGCGTTACAGCTGGATGAGTCAACAGACGTGGCGGGCCTGGCAGAGCTGCTGCTATATGGCCGTTAAGTTTACAGGGGGTCAATTAAGGAAGACATCCTCTTCTGAAAACCACTGGAAACAAGGACAACATGAGAGGATATTTTTTAAGTATTGGACAGCTTTGTGACATCAAATGGACTTTGGTGGTCAAGATGTGTTGGTATCTGCACTGAAGGCGCAAAGCCATGACAGGGAGACATAGTGGAGTGGTAACGCGCATGCAAGCAGTTGCTCCCTACGCCACTTGGGTACACTGCAGCATCCACCGAGAGGCTCTTGCTGCCAAGGGAATACCTGACAGCTTGAAAGACGTTTTGGACACTACAGTGAAAATGGTTAACTTTGTTAAAGCAAGGCCCCTGAACTCTTGTGAATTTTCTGCATTATGAAATGATATGGGCAGCGACCATGTAACACATTTACAACATACAGAAATGCTCTGGTTATCAAAGTATTGACATGTTTTTTTGAATTGAGAGATGAGCTGAAAGTTTTCTTTACTGACCATAATTTTCACTTGTCTGACCGCTTGCATGCTGACTGGTTTCTCACACGACTGGCCTATCTGGGTGATGTTTTTCTCGCCTGAATGATCTGAAGATCACCATGCGCAATGCCAAGTGTCGGCTGGATTGGTGTAAAGCTCGCCGCCATTAGACTCTGGAGCAGTGGAAACGCGTTCTCTTGAGTGATGAATCCCGCTTCACCATCTGGCAGTCCGACGGACAAATATGGGTTTGGTGGATGCCAGGCGAACGCTACTGCCCCAATGCATAGTGCCAACTGTAGTTTGGTGGAGGAGGAATAATGGTCTGGGGCTGTTTTTCATGGTTTGGGCTAGGCCCCTTAGTTCCAGTGAAGGGACATTTAACACTACAGCATACAATGACATTCTTATTTTTATTTTTTATTTTTATTTTTATTTTTTAATTTTTTTATCCCATTTTCTCCCCAATTTTCGTGGTATCCAATCGCTAGTAATTACTATCTTGTCTCATCGCTACAACTCCCGTACGGGCTCGGGAGAGACGAAGGTTGAAAGCCATGCGTCCTCCGAAGCACAACCCAACCAAGCCGCACTGCTTCTTAACACAGCGCGCCTCCAACCCGGAAGCCAGCCGCACCAATGTGTCGGAGGAAACACCGTGTACCTGGCCCCCTTGGTTAGCGCGCACTGCGCCCGGCCCGCCACAGGAGTCGCTGGAGCGCGATGAGACAAGGATATCCCTACCGGCCAAACCCTCCCTAACCCGGACGACGCTATGCCAATTGTGCGTCGCCCCACGGACCTCCCGGTCGCGGCCGGCTGCGACAGAGCCTGGGCGCGAACCCAGAGACTCTGGTGGCGCAGTTAGCACTGCGATGCAGTGCCCTAGACCACTGCGCCACCCGGGAGGCCATACAATGACATTCTAGACAATTCTGTGCTTCCAACTTTGTGGCAACAGTTTGGGGAAAGTCCTTTCCTGTTTCAGCATGATAATGCCCCCGTGCACAAAGCGATGTCTATACAAAAATGTTTTGTCGAGATCGGTGTGGAAGAACTTGACTGGCCTGCACAGAGCCCGGACCTCAATCCCATCGAACACCTTTGGGATGAATTGGAAAGCCGACTGCAAGCCAGGCCTAATCGCCCAACATCAGTGCCCAACCTCACTAATGGTCTTGTGGCTGAATGGAAGCAAGTTCCCGCAGCAATGTTCCAACATCTAGTGCGCCACCCGGGCTCCCGGGTGGCGCAGTGGTCTAGGGCACTGCATCGCAGTGCTAGCTGCGCCACCAGAGTCTCTGGGTTCGCGCCCAGGCTGGGCTGGGTTCGCGCCCAGGCTCTGTCGCAGCCGGCCACAACCGGGAGGTCCGTGGGGCGATGCACAATTGGCATAGCGTCGTCCGGGTTAGGGAGGGTTTGGCCGGTAGGGATATCCTTGTCTCAGTATGTAAAATGTAATAAAATGTATGCACTCTACTGTAAGTCGCTCTGGATAAGAGCGTCTGCTAAATGACTAAAATGTAAATGTAAATGTAGTGGAAAGCCTTCCCAGAAGAGTGGAGGCTGTTATAGCACCAAAGGGGGGACAAACTCCATATTAATGCCAATGATTTTGGAATGAGATGTTCGATGAGCATGTGATCGCATACTTTTGGTAATGTAGTGTATGTGATCGAATACAAATGTAAGCAAGGTTTGAAATTGTAAGTCAAATAGTATATCTATTTGGGCTTCTTGCGGTCAATTTGCAGTCTACATATTATTTTTAATGTTATTGTCGTTGAAGTGGTCTGTTGGTTTATTCTGTAGGTTGGATGACTTTGAACATCATTGCTGAGAGTTCTAAAGCTTTTGAAAAAGCTACCATCAAGGCACGTGACAGATGGGAGCAATAATAAAGATTCTGGTGCACTCTTCAGTTGGCTCCACTATCTTATATTAAGAGGCTTGAAGAATGATTATTGTGATATAATGTTTACGTCATTGAGTATGTGCAGTTAAAATGTGTCCATAGAATCAATGACTGAAAGATGTATTTTCAACATCTGTAAATTATGTATTTTCAATGTCCGGAAAATTCGTATTTTTTTTTGTTTTTATCCCTTTTTCTCCCCAATTTCGTGACATCCAATTGGTATTTACAGTCTTGTCCCATCGCTGCAACTACGATACGGACTCGGGAGAGGCAACGGTCGAGAGCCATGCGTCCTCCAAAACACGACCTGCCAAGCCTCACTGCTTCTTGACACACTGATCGCTTAATCCGGAAGCCAGCCGTACCAATGTGTCGGAGGAAACACTGTACACCTGGCGACCGTGTCAGTGTGCATGCGCCTGGCCCACCATAAGAGTCGCTAGAGCGCGATGGGACAAGGACATCCCAGCCGGCCAAACCCTCCCCTAACCCGGACAATTTTGAGCCAATTGTGCGCCGCTCATGGGTCTCCCGGTCGTGGCCCAACTGCAACAAAGCCCGGGATCGAATCCGGATCTGTAGTGACGCCTCAAGCACTTAGACCGCTGCACCACCCGGGAGGCCGAAAACAGGTATTTTTTAAGTCCAGAAAATAAGTATTTTCACCTTCCATTCAGCACCTAAAATGCACCTGACGTCAACATCTGGAAAAGGATGTCTGGAAGAGATGTCTAAAAGACGTAATTTTGCTTACTGGGTTAATCTTTATCATAACTTAGTCCTGAATATTCTCCTAAAACACAGCAGTTATTTGACCTGCTAATCAGTCCAAACCAGTCTTACACTGACCTGTTTGTTATATTTCCCTTTCACTAGCACTGAGTGTGAGATCAGATCAGACAGGGTAGAAATCATAAAAGCAGGGTAATGAGTGCGAGGGGGACTGAGAGAAGGGGGACACAGGCAGCTGGGGATTTGTATGGAGAGGAGCAGGTCAGTGCTGACGTCAGCCGCTAGCGACACACAGCTCGTCAGCAGCCCTCTTTAGACGCACACACACACACACACCGCACCATACACACAGACACACACACATAATACAAAAATAAAATAGACACCGAGCAGCCTAAATGGCAGGAGACACAATAACAAATATATCCATAGGGTGGTTCTACACTTTAGTCTGCATCGCTGTGAAAAGAGATATCCTTAGCTAAGTAGATTACTGTAGCCTGCCTGCAGTCAGTCTCTGCTGCTCTATTCTTCCCCCCTGGTACAGATGGCCTGGATTGTAATCCAAAGCCTTGGCAGGGGGACTGACTGACTGACTGGTGTAGAGGAGGGCGCAGGGGACCAGCCGGGGGTGTCAGCCTGAGCCGTGTCGCCAGGGCGACCTGGCAGGACCATGGAACATTCTTGGAATGGGGAATGGGGTTGGAGGACAGCGTCATCTTTGACTTTTCACACCACAACTTTTCTCTCCTCTCAGGTGTTGATCTGGGGCTGCACTGTGATACCCCAGACCAAGACCCAGCAGGCAGTCCCCCCATGGCTCCTCTCTCTCTCACACACACTGACTACAACACCAGCTATGGAGATATTATCATATTAACCTGGATTCTTACGATATGAAATATGTCTAAAGAAACCATTAAAATGTTGAGGGGTATGCGCATATAGCCTATGGTAGATAATTCAGCCAAAAATAAATAGTTCCTTCAAATACACTGTTGTGCTGAGATTACTTTATTTGGCTGGACAACAAAAGCCTTTAATCACAAGGTCTCTTTGTGATTATGTCTGTATGTCACAGGATCGCTCAAACTTACCATGAATGAATCCTAATTCTTAGGCAAATCTGCCAGCAAAGTCCTTTTCATCAGATTATACTCAAATTGAACAATGCACTGTCCATCTCAGGGCAATAGGTGTGTGTGTGTGTGTGTGTGTGTGTGTGTGTGTGTGTGTGTGTGTGTGTGTGTGTGTGTGTGTGTGTGTGTGTGTGTGTGTGTGTGTGTGTGTGTGTGTGTGTGTGTGTGTGTGTGTGTGTGTGTGTGTGTGTGCGCGAGAGAGCTTATGTCTGTAAGCTAGTTGAGGACCCTAATTACTCTGAAAAGTTTCAAGGATTCAACCATCTCTAGATGAGCTAGCAGCTAAATCTTCCTGCTGCTGCAGGACATGGAGAACAGAGAGATCCAGAACACCAAACCAAACACCACCACCACCAGCGCAATGACGGCATCCAAATACAGCCAGCAACACATACTGTTGACCCTGCAATAGACTGCCTTCCTGTCTAGGCCTTGTACTTGTACATCAAGCTGTCTCACGCTACAGAATCAGGGGACATGCTCCTGCCCTATGTACTGTTCGGGCTTGGACAAGGCTACTTAAGGCAACTTTACTTTTGGAGGGGAGGGTTGGGGGTTCTGCACTGTTTCCTGGCTCTGTGTGTGGATCTGATGGCCAGCTGTGGCCCCTCACAGGGAAACACCAGAGACCAGACCAGAGACAAACCACCAAGGGAAAGAAATACGGTCATGCAACATGGAACTCCTGAAAAGTAGATGGAAAAGTGTGTCCTGAGCCAGAGCCAGGAACTGATCCCAGCACTGTGATGAGGGATGTGGACTGCAACTGGGACTGGGACTGCAACAGGGAATGGGATGGGGACAGGGACGGAGCTTGGACGGGGAGTGGACATAGAGAGCGACTGGGAGGGAGACAATGGGCTCGGCGTCCCGTCTCGAGACTCGGTTGACCCAGACAGGACCCGTTGTGGAAGCGGCGTCCTCGGGTCACGGCAGACACGCCCAGTCTTGGCTGCCCTTCCTCTGCACATAGCTTGCTCCTTAGCTGCCTCTCCTCTCCACATTCTTGGCACAGCATAGAAACACAGAGAACAAGAGCATAACTACAAACAATTCACAATAGGTTTTAACTAGGCAAAAAAATATACAAACCTGACAATAATACAAATGCCACCAAATTAAACCTGTACACAGCAACATGGTTTTGATTGGAGTCAGTCGTGTGTGTGTCCATCTGGGGCACCAAAAAGCCTGTCTGTACCTGGTCCAGGAGCGTGACCAGCTGCTGCAGCTCAGTGATTTACATCTCTCCTGCCCGGGGCCACCTGCCTGCAGCCCGCAGCTCAGACAGATGCTGATGACGCATGCCTGTAGAAGGCCAGGTCTCACCCCCGCTGGAGCCTAACCACTACCACCCCCTCTCCCTCTCCTCCCAAACCACTACCCAACCCCCACACCACAGCAATTAATGAACCACAGAGAGAGACTCCCACGTTAAGCTCCCCCGGGGACTGACCCTGCCCGGGCCACCGCTCCAGCCCCTGTCCTTCCAGAGGTTTGACAGCTGTGGAACAGGGGCGGCCCCATGGCAGGGCCAGGGCCCAGACAGGTCACCAGAGGCCTGCTCCTCCAGGGTCTGGCTCTGGGACAGGACGTCCAGCGAGAGAAACTCAATCCAGTCAAGCAGTAAATCTAAAGTGAAAGTGTTGTGCTGTTGCTCTGTTCTGCTGTGAAGCCCCAGCTCTGAAGCCTTCTTCTCCTGGTGATGTTTTACTTCCCATCTCCTATTAGCAGGTCTCTACCTCACTCTACTACCTGCAGTCTCTCTGCCCTTTCATATGTCTCTACCACAATAAAACTAGAGGGCTGTTGTTTTGGAGGGGAAGGACCATCAACCTGGTTTAGTTTTGTTTAGGATTAGAAAATAACAGAAAAAGACAGTGAAACAATTTACAGAGCAGAAAGAGAAAAATAAATATACTTCAGATGTTATGAATGTACGTGTGTAAGACAGACTTCCCTCCAGTATTTAGGCTAAAAGGAGTTGATGAGGTGACTGACGGGGTATTATGTTGAAACAGGAATGTGGAGCTTACTTAGAGGAGAAAATCTCAGCTCAACTGTCAGCCCTGCTTCTCATAGTTGAGGTTTTGCTCCTGGCTGCAGGCCAGACAGAGCGGAGCTTGCCTAATGACAAACACGTGTTTTGCAGGAACAACAAAAATGCCACAATCTGAGTAAGGTCAACCATATTACGTCAATGGTGAACTTTTTCCCACAATGGCATGTTTCAGTCTTAAATGGCCCATTACAGTTCTGCTGTGCTCACTACCATAACTCTACAGACGTACAGCCACCACGGCTCAGTTTAGACAAAGAACACCTGATTGGACCATTTGTTCACAAAGTTGATTAAAAGGCAAATCTGAGAATTGTGGATCTAAAACTATGGTTTGAAATGGTCTGTTTCAGAGAAAGTTCATGCTTTTCAGAGAAAGTTTGTCATGTTTTCTGATATATTTTTGGATATAAAATGCCTGATGGAATATCTGTCAAATAAGCTCCCCTGGAAGATCCACCTTTTACAACAACAAAACGATTTACAGGGGGCTAGGTGATCATTCCAGATGGGACTTTCCTGGAAAGCAGAGGAGCTCTAGGGTTGTGTGACTGGCAGTGTCCAGCCATCACACACAGGACAGGAGTGAGATGTAGGCTATTCCCTTTACACACCAAGCCAAAGCAAAGGCCACAGCTCTGCCCAAACGCACCACTAACACACTGCTGGCATGCAAGTCTTCACTGTAGCCCTTTACACTCGTAACCATATACGGGTTGAAAATGTCAACTCTTTATAGGTGAAGACACTTCTTTGAGTCATAAAAGTGCATTGTAATGACTTAGGAAGTGTGCACACCTTGGAGACGCGTGGCCACTTGGAGACACCAGTTATTCCTCTCACTCAAACCCTGTCTTACGTTGCACCTACCCCACATTTTCCTGTAATATTGGTATCATGTTACTAAATGTATCTAGAGTATCAACAAATGCTGAAATCAAATCAGCCTATAATAAATTATATGTGAATCCTATAGGATTCTATTGGAAAAATCACTCATCAATTTAGGATTTTTTAGGTCTATATCGTAATAGATTAATAGATTAGCTACAACCATGGTACACGCTCAGAGAGCCAATTCTCTATTTTTCAATGAAAGCATTCCTTGAGCATTGTTTAAAAAGGAAAATAAATTAAATCTACAAACGGTTTTGTTTTCTGACATGGTATGTGAGTTTATATTTTGATTCACATATAATTTATAATAGGCTGATTGATTTCAGTTGCCAATCAATGACAATCAACAGACAAACACCAGACTTGACTGCCCTTGACCAGCACAAAAACATCCTGTGGCGTTATGCGTTAGCATCGAATAGCCCCCGCGATATGCAACTTTTCAGGGAAGTCAGGAACCAACATACACAGTCAGTTAGGAAAGCTAAGGCTAGCTTTTTCAAACAGAAATGTGCATCCTGTAGCACTAATTCCCAAAAGTTTTGGGACACTGTAAAGTCCATGGAGAATAAGAGCACCTCCTCCCAGCTGCCCACTGCACTGAGGCTAGGAAACACTGTCACCACCGATAAATCTACGATAATCGATCATTTCAAAAAGCATTTTTCTATGGCTGACCTTGCTTTCCACCTGGCTACCCCTACCTCGGCCAACAGCTCTGCACCCCCTGCAGCAACTTGCCCAAGCCCCCCGCTTCTCCTTCACCCAAATCCAGACAGCTGATGTTCTGAAAGAGCTGCAAAATCTGGATCCCTACAAATCAGCTGGGCTAGACAATCCGGACACTCTCTTTCTAAAATTATCCGCCGAAATTGTTGCAACCCCTCGTATCGTCTGAGATCTCCAAAGATTGGAAAGCTGGGTCATCTCCCTCTTCAAAGGGGGAGACACTCTAGACCAAAACTGTTATAGACCTATATCTATTCTACCCTGCCTTTCTAAAATCTTTGAAAGCCAAGTTAACAAACAGATCACCGACCATTTCGAATCCCACCGTACTTTCTCCGCTATGCAATCTGGTTTCAGAGCTGGTCATAGGTGCACCTCAGCCGTGCTCAAGGTCCTAAACAATATCATAACCGCCATCAATAAGAGACAATACTGTGCAGCCGTCTTCATCGACCTGGTCAAGGCTTTCGACTCTGTCAATCACCACATTCTTATAGGCAGACTCAACAGCCTTGGTTTCTCAAATGACTGCCTCCCCTGGTTCACCAACTACTTCTCTGATAGAGTTCAGTGTGTCAAATCGGAGGGCCTGTTGTCCGGACCTCTGGCAGTCTCTATGAGGGTGCCACAGGGTGCAATTCTCGGGCCGGCTCTTTTCTCTGTATATATCAATGATGTCGCTCTTGCTGCTGGTGATTCTCTGATCCACCTCTATGCAGACGACACCATTCTGTATACATCTGGCCCTTCTTTGGACACTGTGTTAACAAACCTCTAAATGAGCTTCAATGCCATACAACACTCCTTCCGTGGGCTCCAACTGCTCAATACACAAGTATATATTTTTTAAACCTGCATATTTAGTTAATATTGCCTGCTAACATGAATTTCTTTTAACTAGAAAAAATGGTGTCACTTCTCTTGCAACAGACTCAGGATATATGCAGCAGTTTGGGCCGCCTAGCTCATTGCAAACTGTGTGAAGACTATTTCTTCCTAACAAAGACAGCCAACTTCGCCAAACGGGGGATGATTTAAAAAAAGCGCATTTGCGAAAAAAGCACAATTGTTGCACGACTGTACCTAACCATAAACATCAATGCCTTTCTAAAAATCAATACACAGAAGTATAGATTTTTAAACCTGCATATTTAGCTAAAAGAAATCCAGGTTAGCAGGCAATATTATCCAGGTGAAATTGTGTTACTTCTCTTGCGTTCATTACACGCAGAGTCAGGGTATATGCAACATTTTGGGCCACCTGGCTCATTGCGAACTATTTTGCCAGAATTTTACGTAATTATGGCATAACATTGAAGGTTGTGCAATGTAACAGGAATATTTAGACTGATGGATGCCACCCGTTAGATAAAATACGGAACGGTTCCGTATTTCACTGAAAGAATAAACGTTTTGTTTTCGAGATGATAGTTTCCGGATTCGACCATATTAATGACGTAAGGCTCGTATTTCTGTGTGTTATTAGGTTATAATTAAGTCTATGATTTGATAGAGCAGTCTGACTGAGCGATGGTGGGCACCAGCAGGCTCGTAAGCATTCATTCAAACAGCACTTTCGTGCGTTTTGCCAGCAGCTCGTCGCTGTGCTTCAAGCCTATCAACTCCCGAGATTAGGCTGGTGTAACCGATGTGAAATGGCTAACTAGTTAGCGGGGTGCGCGCTAATAGCGTTTCAAACGTCACTCGCTCTGAGACTTGGAGTAGTTGTTCCCCTTGCTCTGCATGGGTAACGCTGCTTCGGGGGTGGCTGTTGTCGATGTGTTCCTGGTTCGAGCCCAGGTAGGAGCGAGGAGAGGGACGGAAGCTATACTGTTACACTGGCAATACTAAAGTGCCTATAAGAACATCCAATAGTCAAAGGTATATGAAATGCAAATCATATAGAGAGAAATAATCCTATAATTCCTATAATAACTACAACCTAAAACTTCTTACCTGGGAACATTGAAGACTCATGTTAAAAGGAACCACGAGCTTTCATATGTTCTCATGTTCTGAGCAAGGAACTTAAACGTTAGCTTTCTTACATGGCACATATTACACTTTTACTTTCTTCTCCAACACTTTGTTTTTGCTTTATTTAAACCAAATTGAACATGTTTCATTATTTATTTGAGGCTAAATTGATTTTATTGATGTATTATATTAAGTTAAAATAAGTGTTCATTCAGTATTGTTGTAATTGTCATTATTACAACAAAAAAATGTAAATAAAATCGTCCGATTAATCGGTATCGGCTTTTTTTGGTCCTCCAATAATCAGTATCGTAATCTGTCAACCTCTAGTTCAGCTAGTGCCCTCCAAATACACCTCTGCTGTCTTCAACCAAGATCTCAGCAATCACTGCCTCATTGCCTGCATCCGTAATGGGTCTGCGACCAAACGACCACCCCTCGTCACTGTCAAACGCTCCCTAAAACACTTCAACAAGCAGGCCTTTCTAATCGACCTGGTCCGGGTATCCTGGAAGGATATTGACCTCATCCCGTCAGTAGAGGATGCCTGGTTATTCTTTAAAAGTGCCTTCCTCACCATCTTAAATAAGCATGCCCCATTCAAAAAATGTAGAACCAGGAACAGATATAGCCCTTGGTTTACTTCAGACCTGACTGCACAAAAACATCCTGTTGCGTACTGCATTAGCATTGAATAGCCCCCGTGATATGCAACTTTTCAGGGAAGTTAAAAACCAATATACACAGGCAGTTAGGAAAGCTAAGGCTATCTTTTTCAAACAGAAATTTGCATCCTGTAGCACAAGCTGAGGCTAGGAAACAATGTCACCACCGATAAATCCACTATAATTGCCAATTTCAATAAGCATTTTTCTACAGCTGGCCATGCTTTCCACCTGGCTACCCCTACCCCGGTCAACAGGCCTGCACCCCCCACAGCAACTCGGCCAAGCCTCCCCATTTCTCCTTCATCCAAATCCAGAAAGCTGGAGATTCCCAAAGATTGGAATGCTGCCGTGGTCATCCCCCTCTTCAAAGGGGGAGACACTCTAGACCCAAACTGCTACAGACCTATATCTATCCTACCCTGCCTTTCTAAGGTCTTCGAAAGCCAAGTTAACAAACAGATTACCGACCATTTCGAATCCCACCGTACTTTCTCCGCTATGCAATCTGGTTTCAGAGCTGGTCATAGGTGCACCTCAGCCGTGCTCAAGGTCCTAAACAATATCATAACCGCCATCAATAAGAGACAATACTGTGCAGCCGTCTTCATCGACCTGGTCAAGGCTTTCGACTCTGTCAATCACCACATTCTTATAGGCAGACTCAACAGCCTTGGTTTCTCAAATGACTGCCTCCCCTGGTTCACCAACTACTTCTCTGATAGAGTTCAGTGTGTCAAATCGGAGGGCCTGTTGTCCGGACCTCTGGCAGTCTCTATGAGGGTGCCACAGGGTGCAATTCTCGGGCCGGCTCTTTTCTCTGTATATATCAATGATGTCGCTCTTGCTGCTGGTGATTCTCTGATCCACCTCTATGCAGACGACACCATTCTGTATACATCTGGCCCTTCTTTGGACACTGTGTTAACAAACCTCTAAATGAGCTTCAATGCCATACAACACTCCTTCCGTGGGCTCCAACTGCTTTTAAATGCTAGTAAAACTAAATGCATGCTCTTCAACCGATTGCTGCACGCACCTGCCCGCCCGACTAGCATCACTACTCTGGACGGTTCTGACTTAGAATATGTGGACAACTACAAATACCTAGGTGTCTGGTTAGACTGTAAACTCTCCTTCCAGACCCAAACATGCCCTGGTAAAACTGACTATCCTACCGATCCTCGACTTCGACGATGTCATTTACAAAATAGCCTCCAACACTCTACTCAGCAAATTGGATGTAGTCTATCACAGTGCCATCCGTTTTGTCACCAAAGCCCCATATACTACCCACCACTGCGACCTGTATGCTCTCGTTGACTGGCTCTCGCTACTTATTCGTCGCCAAACCCCCTGGCTCCAGGCCATCTATAAGTCTTTGCTAGGTAAAGCGCTGCCTTATCTCACCACACTGGTCACCATAGCAACACCCACCCGTAGCACGCGCTCCAGCAGGTATATTTCACTGGTCATCCCCAAAGCCAACACCTCCGTTGGCCGCCTTTCCTTCCAGTTCTCTGCTGCCAATGACTGGAACGAATTCCAAAAATCACTGAAGCTGGAGACCTTTATCTACCTCTCGAACTTTAAGCATCAGCTGTCAGAGCAGCTTACCGATCATTGTACCTGTACACAGCCAATCTGTAAATAGCACACCCAACTATCTCATCCCCATTTTGTTATTTATCTTCTTGCTCTTTTGCACCCCAGTATCTCTACTTGCACATCATCATCTGCACATCTATCACTCCAGTGTTAATGCTAAATTGTAATTATTTCGCCTCTATGCCCTATTTATTGCCTTACCTCCCTACTCTTCTACATTTGCACACATTGTACATAGATTTTTCTATTGTGTTATTGACTGTACGTTTGTTTATGTGTAACTCTGTGTTGTTGTTGGCCAGGTGGCAGTTGTAAATGAGAACTTGTTCTCAACTGGCCTACCTGGTTAAATAAAGGTGAAATAAAAATAAAATAAATAAAAAATGAGCGATGATGTGGAAGAATTAGAAAAACGCAACAAGGAAAAATGTGTTTTCAATTTCATGAAATATCCAAAACAGAACCCAGGGGCAAAATGTGGAGGTTCCATTTATATAGTTATGAACAAGAAAATAACAAAAACACCACAATTCCGAGAAGATAGGCCTGATAATACAATTTATATCTCTTAGATAAAAACACAATGCATATTCCTAGTAAAAGGGATTTAATCTCAGAGAGAGGAGTTTGATCCAAAGTTTATTGGCGACCGCTCAGTAAATCATCGTCCTATAAATAGTTGTAGGCAGTGTGCTGTGTTTCGTGCACGTTAAGTTTCATCTTTGCTTAACATCCCCTTGACCTGGATCTCAGCAATGCACCAGCCGGCGGGCTTTAGAGCAAATAGGGATCCATGATCTGTGGAGAGTATTTGCAGGGTGCCCTGGCAGCATAAATACCTTGAATAGTCCTTCTCAATCATAGAAACTCTTTTTTGCTTTACTTTCATTTGCTGATCTGCGTGTTTATAAAAAGATCCCAGGTTTATCTACTTTTAACACAAGCAATTATGAAAGAGAATGTTGACCCAGTGACGCACGAAATGTACGATTTGTTCGACAGCCCGGGCAGTTTTTATATATCACCTGAAATGTATGAACAGATAATTTATGGATGTGAAATAACTTTGTAGGTCCTCTCCTGAGTGGCTCGACTGTTTCCATTCCCCTTTCAACATCCCATGAGTCCAGCAGAAACATCAACCCTGGATTCTTCATTAGCCAGAAGTTCTGTTTACAGAACCTCTTTCTCTTGGTGATCTAACTGTGTGGAAGAACCTGTTCGCTGACAATATTTTCAGCACATCTTTCGACATTTTTAAGTGTTTACACACAGGAACTATAAAACAACAACGCTAACTCTTTTTGTCCTGAAATTCCAACCTCCCTAGCTCACTAAATGTCCAAGTCAAAATGTAGCCTAGGCCTACTGGTGTTCTGTGGAAGTAACTTTGAGAGGACAGACGGTAAACAGTCCCTCCCTAAAGGCAGGCATTTATACTGTAATTACACTGAACGATGGGGAGAGGATTAGAGGTTTGTACTCTTCACAGCTCATAGGGGTTACATCTAGAAACCTGGCGTACTGTACAAACCAAGAGACAACTCCTACTGCTGGCTGACTTCAGCCTGGTGTGGCCCTTACACACTCAGAGACCAAGCTTCTAGTGTATTTTGACATTTCCATGACAGGGCATTTAAAAACATACCTACATGATCATCACAATCTAGAACAGGGGTTCTTCAACTTTTCAGCCTGGGACCCAAATAAGAAATTCTGTGTTTTCCTGGGACCCAAGCTTAGGAAAATATGCAACTATAGATAAATATCGGTACATTTCATTGCCCTTATGCCTAAAACAACTACAATATAGACAAAAACAAATAACAATGAAATAGCAATATCTATTCCTGTTTATTTTTTCCCCATTAACAACCCATTTCTGTTTCGGTTGGAACTGGTGCTGTTAAAATACATCATTTTCATTCTGAACTGGAATAAACTGATTGATCACATCACAAAGATGCATAACAGAACACACACACACAGGCTTTTTGATAGTGCAACCCTAAGTAACAGTACAGATAAAAAATTCAGGCCTACTGTACATCTTACTGTAGAAATTATTGATGAAAAAAGTCTAGGTTGGAGCTGTTGCTGTTAAAATACAATACATCTTTTTTATTCTGAACCGAAATAAACTGATTGGTCACATCATACGGATGTAGACCAGAAAACACACACACACACACACTCCTATTGAGAGGTGAGTGGCTGGTTTAAGTTTTCAATAAGCATGTCTATTCTGGGCTCAGTTTTGAAGGTTTGGATAGCTTTTGTCCCTTATTAAATAAAATCATCACTTAAACTGAATTTTGTGTTTACTTGGGTTATCTTTGTGTAATATTTAAATGTGTTTGATCTGAACCATTTAAGTGTGACAAATGTACAAAAAAATAAGATATCAGGAAGGGGGCAAATACTTTTTCACAGCACTGTATATTTACGCCCAGTATGTCGTCGTGATCTCTGTTGGAATCGTCAGTCCTTCTGTTGGAAAGTTCATCCGAGCGTCTCTCTGCTTCCCTCAAGTCTTTCGTGGTTAGAGTGGATACTTCAGAGTACCATTCAGAAATGTTCTTATAGAATAGATGTTTCGGCTGTTGTCGGTCTTCGCATCCCAGGTTGACATAATTTCTAGCTGCAGACTAGTAATTAGTATCTAAGATTTGCTCTTATTCTGTCGGGATCGATAGTCTCAGAGTTGAACCATTTCCCGCCGTGTAGCCAATGCTCCACGTGGTATGGTTAGGAATTCAACAACCATTACAACCTTAGCTTAAACTGAGGTTTTTGTGGTCTCTACTCAACCTTCGCCTCCTCAGCTGACCGAGGTACGCGTGGTCTGAAGAGGATTTCTTCAGGGGGGGTTTTATTCGTAACAGTAGAAAAGGGCTGTCCCATGAGCCAGATTATGTCTGTGCTCATGGGGGCGGGCCAATGACTTAGTTAAACTTTAAAGGGAATACAATTTTCTCACATTAACAGTTTAACATTACATTACATCATTTCACAAATAGTTTAATCTTTACTCATTCATTTTATACAATAATTAGACGCAAACCTCATAACAGAGGCACCTGTATAAACAGAGTTATGGTAATGTGGCTGTATTGTCTTTCATGAGGTCACAAACACGAAACAAAACGGACCGGGTCGTAGCTGGCTTCTCCACCGACCATTTACACATTCTCCAAAACATGGATATTGTTCAGTTCTCAAGTTCTGTCATGAAGAAGAAGTTCCTTTGTTCTACTGTGAAACTCTCTCTCTCTATACTGCATGGCCAGGAGCAGAGAGTCTCCTCCAGGAATTTACATCCTGAGATAACAGAACCTGGGTGTAGGAGAGAGAGAGGGATGCCACGATTTATACCCAGAAAGGGCCACATCATGACACTACCAACGGGACATTAACAACTGTAATATCTTATGTTTCACCGAATCGTGGCTGAAGAATGACATGAATAACTTACAACTGGCGGAGTTTCCGGTCCATCGGCAAGATAGAACAGCTGCCTCCGGTAAGACAAGGGGTGGAGGTCTGTATCTATTTGTAAATAACAGCTGGAGCACGAAATGTAATATTAAGGAAGTCTCAAGGTTTTGCTCGCCTGAGATAGAGTATCTCATTATAAGCTGTAGACCACACTATTTACCAAGAGAGTTTTCATCTATATTTTTCATAGCTGTCTATTTACCACTACAAACCGATGCTGGCACTAAGATGGCACTCAACGAGCTGTATAAAGCCATAAGCAAACAGGAAAATGCTCATCCAGAGGCGGCGCTCCTAGTGGCTGGGAACTTTAATGCGGGGAAACTTAATTCCGTTTTACCTCATTTCTACCAGCATGTTACATGTGCAACCAGAGGAGAAAAAAAAACTCTAGACAACCTTTACTCCACAAACAGAGAAGCATACAAAGTTCTCCCTTGCCCTCCACTTGGCAAATCTTCTAAACATTACTCTATCCTCCTGATTCCTGCTTACAAGCAAAAACTAAAGCAGGAAGTACCAGTGACTCACTCAATACGGAAGTGATCAGATGACGCGGATGATACGCTACAGGTCTGTTTTGCTAGCAGACGGGAATATGTTCCGGGATTCATCCAATGGCATTGAGGTGTATACCACCTCAGTCATCAGCTTCATCAATAAGTGCATCGACGACGACATCGTCGTCGTCCCCACAGTGACCATACGTACATATCCCAACCAGAAGCCATGGATTACAGGCAACATCCACATCGAGCTAAAGGCTAGAGCTGCCACTTTCAAGGATCGGGACACTAATCCGGACGCTTATAAGAAATCCTGCTATGCCCTCAGATGAACCATCAAACAAGCAAAGCGTCAATACAGGATTAAGATTGAACCCTACTATACCGGCTCTGACGCTCGTCAGATGTGGTAGGGCTCGAAAACGATTATGGACTACAAAGGGAAACCAAGACGCGAGCCTACCAGACGAGCTAAATGCCCTTTATACTCGCTTTGAGGCAAGCAACACTGAAGCATGCACGAGAGCACCAGCTGTTCTGGATGACTGTGTGATAATGCTCTGGGCAGCCAATGTGAGCAAGACCTTCAAATAGGTCAACAATCACAAAGTCGCAGGGCCAGGATTACCAGGATGTGTACTCAAAGCATGCGCGGATCAACTGGCAAGTGTCTTCACTGATATTTTCAACCTCTCCCTGACCGAGTCTGTAACACCTACATGTTTCAAGCAGACCGCCATAGTCCCTGTGCCCAAGTAAGCGAAGGTAACCTGCCTAAATGATTACCGCCCCATTGCACTCATGTCAGTAGCCATGAAGTGCTTTGATAGGCTGGTCATGGCTCACATCAACAACCTCCTCCCGGATACCCTAGACCCACTCCAATTCGCATACCGCCCTAACAGATTCACAATCTCAATCGCACTCCACACTGACCTTTCTCACTTGGACAATAGGAACACCTATGTGAGAATGCTGTTCATTGACTACAGCTCAGCATTCAACACCATAGTGCCCATGAAGCTCATCACTAAGATAAGGACCCTGGGACTAAACACCTCCCTCTGCAACTGGATCCTGGACTTCCTGATGGGCCGCCCCCAGGTGGTAAGGGTAGGCAACAACACATCTGCCACCCTGATCCTCAACACTGGGGCCCCTCAGGGGTGTGTACTTAGTCCTAGGGCTGGGCGGTACACCGTATTTTATGATATACCGGTATTGATGCAGGGACCGGTTTGGGTTTTACCTTTACCTTCTATACCGGTATTTGAATGTTTGGTTTGTTAAATGTGATATGCCATGTGTAATGTCAATTTTTATAGTTTACTTCACGACTTGAGTCAACTCTCTCTACTCTTTCTCACTGTGCCGCTTTCCACACACTTAGCCATGCCCCCTGTCACTCAAGGAGCGCATTTGATGTTCCTCAACCACGAGACATTTGCGTTCAGTCTGCATGGTCAATGCAGCACATGCAACAATGTTGATGACAACGATGCTGTTTTCACTTTGCATCTTAATATAAATCCACTAGCGTTCTATAATGACACTATTAGTTGGGTTTCTAACATCAGCAAACAGCTAGTTTATATTTTTTTAGCAAGTTGCCCTAAATCTTGTGAGACGCTAATTGTTAATGCTAATTGCTAGCTAGATAGCTAATAAATGTACTGAGTAAAAGCAAACGTAGCTAGCTAATACAGCCTGATAATACCAGTGATGGTGTAGACCTAAATCAGCATGTTGTTTGTGCAACAGTATCTTCTAAATCAAAGAGGAATATGCAAAGCAAGAATATGTTAGCTACATGAAGTAGCTAAGAGAAAACATGTCGCCAAAGATTATAGGGTCCCCTAGGAAACACTTATCAACACTTTAGTTCCTACCCTGTCACAATAACTCCTCCCTGGAATTTTATATTCGTTGTCATCTCAAACAACACTGTATTCAAAGTGCCCACTATTATATTCTAACTATGGAATTAGAATAGTCATTCTATTTCCATGATTCCAAAAGTTTTGCTCTAATTCGCAAGTCAAATCACAATTGCAACCTTTGGTTAAAAATAAGTCCTAGATTATTTGCCCATATCGTGCAGCCCTACGTGGCCGTGTGGAAATTATCTCAATTGAGCAGTGGTGTAAAGTACTTAAGTAATAAATACTACTAATACTACTTAATTAAAAATACTTTCAAGTACTACTTAAGTTGTTTTTTTTGGTATCTGTACTTTACTGTTTTTATTTTTGACCATTTTTACTTCACTACATTCCTACAGAAAAAAACTGTACTTTTAACTCCATACATTTTCCCTGACACCTAAAAGTACTCGTTACATTTTGAATGCTTAGCAGGACAGGAAAATGGTCCAATTCATGCACTTGAGAACATCCCTGGTCATCTACTGCCTCTGATCTGGAGGACTCACTAAACACAAATGCTTTGTTTGTAAATTATGTCTGAGTGTTGGAGTGTGCCCCTGGCTATCCGTAAATTTAAAAAACAAGAAAATGGTGCCATCTGGTTTGCTTAATATAAGGAATTTGAAATGATTTATACTTTTGATACTTAAGTACATTTTATCAATTACATTTACTTTTGATACTTAAGTATATTTAAAACCAAATACTTTTAGACTTCTACTCAAGTAGTATTTTACAGGTTGACTCACTTTTACTTGAGTAATTTTTTATTAACGTATCTTTACTTTTACTCAAGTATGACAATTGGGTACTTTTCCCACCACTGCAATTGAGTGCAGGCAATGCATAAATGATAAAAGTGCTGAAATTTGTTTTGATTGAAGTTGAATTGAACAGTATAAAACAATCAGAATGGAGAAATACTCATTGAAATCACTTAGAATGTGTGTGTTGCCACCCTAGGATCAATGTAGAACTTTTATTATTGAAAACTAAAAATACCGTCAAATATTGTCATACCGTCCAATTTTTTAAAAATACCGTGATATAATATTTTGGCCATATCACCTAGCCCTACATAGTCTCCTCCTGTACTCCCTGTTTACCCACGACTGCGTGGCCAAACACGACTCCAACACCATTAAGTTTGCTGACGACACAACAGTGGTAGGCCTGATCACCGACAACGATGAGACAGCCTATAGGGAGGAAGTCAGAAAACTGGCAGTGTGATACCAGGGCAACAACCTTTCCCTCAATGTGAGCAAGACAAAGGAGCTGATCGTGGACTACAGGAAAAGGCGGGCAGAACAGGCCCCCATTAACATTGACGGGGCTGTAGTGGAGCGGGTCGAGAGTTTCAAGTTCACATTTTACCTCAATTACCTCGACTAACAGGTGCCCCCGCACATTGACTCTGTACCAGAACCCTCTGTACCGGAACCCCCTGTATAAAGCCTTGCTACTGTTATTTTATTGTTGCTCCTTGTTATATATATATATATATATATATATATTTTTTTTTTTTTAAACTGCATTGTTGGATAAGGGCTTGTAAGTAAGCATTTCACTGTAAGGTCTACACCTTTTGTATTCGGTGCATGTGACAAATACAATTTGATGTGTACTTGTTTTTTTAAGTATGTCAGCATGTTGAGAACCCTAACTCGCATAGGTATGTGGTACCAAACTGGATCAGAACATCTACTGCTTTCTCATTTAGGCAGGAGACCGCTTCCTGCCTTAGATGAGCAACCCAAAACTGTGTGAGTGTGTTTTCCTCAAAACATATCTTACTTGTATTTTAACAGCAACGGTTCCAACATCGACTTGTTTTCAACAATCATTTCTACAGTAAAATGTACAGTAGGCCTGATATTTTTTCATCTTCATCTGTACTGTTTCTTAGGGTTGCACGATCAGTAGATAGTTAGCTTGCTTTGGCTAACGTTAGCTATTAGCTGTGCAACGTTACAAACCCAGGGGATTGTTTGAAAGAGAAACTCACATCTACTACTATGAGAGATAGTACTCCCTAATTTCTGCTTATCACCACTTGTTATAAAATGACAACAACGCCATGCTAGCTGAGTTACTTTTCCACTGTCGAAGCACTCTGCCCTGTTCTGAAAGAACTCCCTGGGTTTACCATCATGCTGTGGGTGTTTGGTCAGGACGTGTCGTTACATTCATTTGTTTGTTTTGATTGACTCATTACTAAGCACTTCCCCGCACAAAACACATTGTGGGCGCTCCTCGTAATTTCTCAAAGTTTGTATGAAAGAGAGAGAAACTCATGTGTATTTGCGTTTCATGACGATTGAGCTCAGCCAGAACTTGTTGCTAGCATGAGTCCATTTGATGACAGCAGTGAGTGATGGCGAGTGAGAAGGACAAGTCAGTAGCTGACAGTGCATCATCTTCTGCTGAACGACAGCGCCGCAGCCTGTGTTGCGAAGTGATCTTCAAGAAAAAAGACCTGGTAAACCACGAAACACACAGGCATCTCCCTCTCCCACTAGCGCAGCTGCCAAACTGAGCAGAGACTGCTGCTAAGCAGAGAGCGCACTGAAGAGAGACCGCAGTTGCAATTGGCCAAATCAATTCCAGTAATAAATAAAATAATTATATATTTTCTCTGATACGTCCACCATACCACCATTAACAGGTCCGGGACTCACTTTGGCTTGCGACCCATACTTTAAGAAAGGCTGATCTAGGAGATGGATCAGGGAAAGTAGGGCACATCGCTCACAAGGACATCCAGCACAGGTATTTACACACTAGTTAGGCACTTAGACACATTAATGAAAGTGGGGCTCCATTTTTCCGGTTCCTCACGTATCTGCTTAAGTTCTTTTGGAAAATAACCCTGTTAGTCCTATTACTCTGCACTCACACACAGGGCTTTTTACACTGTACAGTATACATGGTGGGTAGAATTGACACGTTGTATAATAAAAAGGCTCTGTTTTATTGAAGTATAAACACTTCCCTTAGTGTCCTTCGTATGCAGCTGTGTTAGAGCCAAGCATTGAGGCGCCCAATTAAAGGCCAGACAGCAGCTAGTGTTGCGCCTGGGAGGCTTGAGTACAACAGGAAGACTATACCTGATATGGACATGAGTGCCAGATCGAGGAGGCTGGAGGCCTTGTAAGGGAACATCTGGCTTTATCATGGAATCAGAGCAGGCTCCTCTCATAAACAAAGCCTAGCGCCTGAGCCCTGGAACTCAGGCCAATAACAAGCATGCGAACAGAGCCACCATCTATCAGAGGGAGAGAGAGAAAGAGAGAGTGAGAGGGAGAGAGAGGAGAGAGGAGGGAGAGTGAGTGAGAGAAATTGCCTGTTGTCAAGTAAATTATTTACAAACAAGGGCCTACCGCTGGCCGCTGGCCCAGGCACAACGTTTTTATTTTACAATTATCTCAGCGGTCACTTGCCTCCAGCTTTCTCTCTATGTGCATCTCATTCTGGGTGCCAACAGGCCCTGAGGTGACCAAAAACAACACTAAAACAAACAAACTTTACACTTCTCCTGTTTTCACATCATTACACAATGAGAGCAATGGGCCCCATAGCTTGTTACCCTCACCTGAATTTCATAAGGAAACACTAAGGCCCTTCTAGAATCAGTGAAATAAAGGTCAGCTCTGCTGCCTGCCACAGTGCTGTGTGAGCAGTACATAATGCCACAGTGGTAGGCTACACAAGATGTCTGGGCTCTGGGCACAACTCACAGCCCTGTAACCTGGGCCTTCAGGAACTGGGAGAAGTTCTAACACAAAGCTATGGAGCATTCCCTTCTAACCCAATAGGATACGGTGGAAACAGCAGATCAGCTTTAGTCAGAGCTGCTCCTGCTCCATGTGATTTAAAACAGTTTGAAATCGAATCTTACAACTATGTTGCGAAACACCTAAAAAATGCCTTCTTGTAGCCAAGTGTGAGAGTAATAAGTTTGAGAATAATAAAATGGGGCTTGGGCTGGTAGGGAGTGTTGAGTCCCCGGTGTTCAGCAGCACAGCACATGTCATGAACTGAACTGAAAAAGAGAGTCCCTTGCCATGTGCCCTGTGCCATACACTTACCAGGGGAGAACACGGAGACCCTGCCGCTAGGCCAGACTGACAGACAGACAGGGAGGGAGGGAGACAGACAGGGTGGGAAGGATACATACAGACAGGGAGAAGAACACTCGTCACCAAACACAGCATCACTCACTGGAAGGGCTTTAGAGCAAGACCAGAGTACATTTCACTTCATAAATCAGAACAGACATAGGAAGGAAAGGTTGATCTGATCCGAGACCAGTACTCTGAGGTAGCCTAACTCTTACTCACAATGGCACAAATACCATCATCTGACAGCTCAGTCTATGGCACGTGTCAAACTCATTCCATGGAGGGTCGAGTGTCTGTGGGTTTTTTGCTCCACCTTTGTACTTGATTGATTCATTATTGTCACTAATTAGTAAGGAACTCCCCTCACCTGGTTGTTTAGGTCTTAATTGACCTGCAGACACTCGGCCCTCCGTGGAATGAGTTCGACACCCCTGGTCTATGGGAATGAGCATGTATTAATCACAATCCTTTAGATTCAGTCAGACGGAAAAATAATAAGAGACAACGTCATTTCCTGTTATGAATGAGACTCCACAATCCCACGCTCTCTAATGGTCTAGAATATGATAATGTGGTAACATTAAATGCCAGTTCCTAAAATATATTTGAGTGGCTTTCAGCACAGGATGCTCCAATAGCATAGTTCCGCCTTTTCAGTAGTTTTCATCACTGACAGTTGGCCTATTTCAAAATGTGAAAACAGATAGGCTAACTGGTTTGCTTGACTATTTATTTCCAGCTCTCAATCCATTTGATCAACAATAGCCCCTGAAATGTCTTTGTGTTAGTCATTGCACTTCAAAAAAACTAAAATACAAACAATGACTGTTGCAATAAATCTTGTATGAAGAGGGAACTTTGTTATTGTCTTGCCAGTTTATGATAACAGACATGGTGTGAACTTAGTTTTATTGTTAAGAGTTAGTGGACGTTTTAAGATAATTTAATCTAGTTCAACATGATGTAATTACAGTTGTAAAGCTACATGTAATTTATCAGAATCTTCAGTAATTTTGGTAATTAATAGAAAATCTATGGCAATCTATCGTAACTTTGACATTTTTTTTATTTGTATTATTCATATATAGTATTAACGTTTTATATCTGTGTCCATATTATCCATGAGTTTAACCATATGGTTCAAGAGAAAATAGCCTAATTAATAAAAAAAGTATCTAATCAATTACCTCTGCAACGATTCCAACTATTGACTTTTTTTCAGAACTGCCACCAGTTTGATGCCAAAACATTGACAAAAAATACATATTGACATAGTAAAATAAATGAAAGTGTGTAAAAAAAGTCTAAAGGATATTTCATGCTGAAACCCTCATATTAAACACCAATGGTATTCAGAATTTATGGTTTATATTTAAGATAAAGTTTTACAGCCTTCTCATTATATATATTTTTAATCATCTTATTTAATTATTTGATATATTTTACATGTGATAAGGCTACAAAGCGGGCTAGACATAATTACAGACACCTGTGGTAATCTGAAGTACCCAAAAAGGCCACTAGATGTCTTATGATAGAGTACATAAAATCCTTGAAAGATACCAAAATTCTTGTAGTGTACTGGTAAACTTCAGAAGGTTTCAAGTAATCTACCCTCCCTTTGCAGCCTTAGATGAAATACACTCATATTCTCAACAATATCATATCCGGGGGATGTAAACATTGGGCATACCTTGCTCTGTTAAGCAAGGAGGGTGTTACATGAAGGGAAAATGCCTTGGGTGGAGATACAAAAGTCACATCTTTGGAATGTGAAGGCAAGGGAGATTCCATTACTAGTTCATCATAAAAGATCCCTGAGCATCGATATCCAGGGTTGACTGCGAGCAGAGCAGAGAGTCTGGAGCACAGCACAACCCAGTGAGGGCCCGAGCAACATCCAAGTATGAGTGCAGACTGAGGCCAGCCTTTTGTCTCCAGAGAGACCGCGGCACGTCGCATAAACACTGAAACACTTCTTGCTCACTCTCTCTCTCTCAGTAGAAGCAGGTTTATTCTGTCAGTAGAAGCAGGTTTACTGTGTCCTTTTGTCATATCCTTTTGTCACTGTAATGGGACAGTGTTATTTTAACAAAGCACATAAGATCACAGCACTTTGGGCACAGTCAACAAACACTGACTTTTCTCACTGTGCTATTTATAACCCTAGCTAGCTACTGTACCATAGTAGTCACGTCATGTCCCCGTCTGGTCAGAGTGTAGGGAAGTCTATATGAGAGACACACGATGCTTGGTACATCTGCTGCCCAATACCAAGGCCCATAGGACCAGGAGCCCATAACCACAGAACCTCTGCTGGAGCAGCAGCAGCACAGGAGAGCCAGGCCACAGAAAGACACACAAACCAGCTGTTGCTATCATTCCACACACAGCCAAAAGCAGCCAACCCCAACAGACTGCACTCACAATCTCACTTTACACACAGGGAAACACAACGCACTGCACAAAACCAGTGAGCGAATTGCAATATCAAGAGAAAGGAAAAAAATCTACTTCTGAAGTGGGAAATAAATCATTCTCAATTTCAATATTATTAGCCAAGGACTTTGCTACAATGATCTGTATTAGGCTGCTCTGCCTAGGTTCATAGTAGGGCTGCACAATTAATCAAATTTCAATATTGACATGTGCAATACCATATCGCAAGAGATATCCATATCGTAGGAGATATCCATATCGCAAGAGATACCCATATCGCAAGAGATATCCATATCGCAAGAGATACCCATATCGCAAGAGATATCCATATCGCAAGAGATATCCATATCGCAAGAGATACCCATATCGCAAGAGATATCCATATCGCAAGAGATACCCATATCGCAAGAGATATCCATATCGCAAGAGATACCCATATCGCAAGAGATATCCATATCGCAAGAGATATCCATATCGCAAGAGATATCCATATCGCAAGAGATACCCATATCGCAAGAGATATCCATATCGCAAGAGATATCCATATCGCAAGAGATACCCATATCGCAAGAGATACCCATATCGCAAGAGATATCCATATCGCAAGAGATACCCATATCGCAAGAGATATCCATATCGCAAGAGATATCCATATCGCAAGAGATACCCATATCGCAAGAGATATCCATATCGCAAGAGATACCCATATCGCAAGAGATATCCATATCGCAAGAGATATCCATATCGCAAGAGATATCCATATCGCAAGAGATACCCATATCGCAATATTCTGAAAACGCCACTCAGTGTAATGTCCGTTTTTATAGTTCTCCGTCATCTCTCTCCCTCTATCCTCTTGCGGCTGCTTCCCACACAAACAAAGCCTCAACCCTGTCACACAAGCAATGCAGGTCCTCCTCCTTGCTGTTAGATTCACTAGAAGTTTGCATGCTGTTCTGTTAGGTCAAATGCAGTCAACAGATTGTTCCAAACATGAACTAATTCGGCCATGCACTTTAAATAAAAGAAAGAATGTCCACAATTCACAGATTTCTCAACTGCTCTTTGACTGACAGCGGAGCAGAGCTAGCAGGGCACAAAAACACGTCACAAGTCACATGATACATCAATGTACGGAATCACTTGGAACATTTTGGATTTTAGGTAAGCTTCCCCTTTAATATAAATCATTACATTTCTATTATTCCAACAGTTCATCCAAGGGTTTTGATCTTTATCGCAAATCAAATCGCAATCACAAAGTTACAACAAAAATCGCAATTCGATTTTTTGCTGACAATGTGCATCCCTAGTTATATGTGATATATACTCAGTGGCCAGTTTTTTAGGTACACCACCCCGTTCATGAAAACGGTTTGCTCCTGCCTGGTGTAAACGGTACAGGCTGGTGGTGTAAAAAAAAGCCTACCTTCACCTAAAATAAATGAACGTCCCAGAGATCCATGTAGCCAGTCTTATTTCTGGCCCAGCTCTTACTGTGAGTTCTGGGTGCAGGAGTGTGATATTTGTGACAGTTTAGGTGGGTCACAGCTCTGATTTGATCTACCAACACACACTGGGTACGGCTGGAACGTTCAGTTAACAACTCACCCAAGTATCACCTCCTCTGTGCTATGAGTCCAGGCCATAGGGCTGGGCGATATGGCATAAAAATCATATCTCGATCTTTTCAAACTTATTCACAATATATATCTCGATTTAAAAAAAAATAATCTCGAAATAAGAGTTGCTGTACAATTAAAGGTAAAATACACTGCATTTCAAACAATCAGCAGTAATCTAATGAATTCAGGGCTTGTGAAGTTATAACTAGGCCAATATAAGCCTTCCATAACCATACCCACTAATAATTTAATTATTTTATCAAAACAGTTTAAACTGCTTTTTATTGCAATAATCACTAATCTGGCTTTAAAGTATGTCTATGATAATGCCCTTTTTTGTTACAAATGTAACCAGAACCATGCAGAATTCACATTCGCTAATAACGACTAACTTCTTGTAGCAGCCATCAGGCTATAGAAAATGAACACAGGTCTCATCAACAATCTCTCAAGCCCACGTGCTAGTGATTAGCCAGCTAATCTTTAAATTTCAAGTTTAGACAACTTGAATCAATTTGCTAGTGTGAACGCTGCGTGTAACACATCCGGTATCAGGATAAATAAAAACAAGGTCTGCTAACTTTCTTTAATTATGTTTAATTACCGCAAACAATGAATGGCAAATGCAATTTTCGTATATACGGGTTCGCTGTATCACCACGCAGGGTAAAGCAGGGAAC
The DNA here is from genome assembly GCF_016432855.1 of Salvelinus namaycush. Classification (NCBI taxonomy): domain Eukaryota; kingdom Metazoa; phylum Chordata; class Actinopteri; order Salmoniformes; family Salmonidae; genus Salvelinus; species Salvelinus namaycush. The sequence continues at coordinate 77,075,325 of NC_052307.1, forward strand.
TGGCAGGAAGTACGTAAACAGCTGTTCTTATACCGTGATGACGTAGTTCCAACGCGTCTGTTGGCCTATCACAGTAGAGGCTGAGCGCGGTTTAGACTTTGCTCAGCCTATCACCGTTACTCAGACTGGTCCCCCTCTTTCAGATGTCCGCATCTGGTCGTTGCGTAGATTAGATCCGTCTTGTGTCTGTCGATTCTACACTGAAACAGTTCCTAATATGGTATTGTCCAGTAATCTAACCTCCCTGGTTGGCCTAGAGAGATGCACCCCTCCCCTCTCCAGATTGACCACAGCTTTTATGGCCTGTGTTGGTCAGTCCTTACACACATCTGTATTGTTTGTGTGTGTGTGTAACAAAACAATATGCTAACAGGCTATAGTGCATAAACATAAATCCTAACACTAGCTAACACGGTTGCTAGCTAACAGTTGAATTATTATGAACAGACCCTTCTGTCCATCTCCAACTGTTTGAAAAGCATGATAGCCTCTCCACTTTGTTCAGATGTTGAAATCAATGTTGATGTTGAAATTCTCAGATGAGAATGAGTTGCCAATTCTTTATATAATTGTGTTTTATACTTTCTGCACATTTATAAAACAGACTAGACAGCTAGTATAACAGTCTTTGGCTACAACGCTGCTAGCGGTACGTGGTACCCCAATGCTGCGCGGGACAAACTGAGCATTCATTTTACAGAATCAATGTTCATTGATACTCTCGTTTTAGTAGTGTCTGCTCTGCACACAATTTGAGTAGTTGTGACCTAAAAAGGGAATCATTAGAAAAGTTCACTTCTCCTCTATTACAGTAAAATAATGTTTAATGTGTTTTGGTGGACCAAATCTCAAATGCAAATAGCGAGTTGAAACCGCTGGTCAGAGAGGAAGATGAAATCTCTGAACTTTGTTGGGGTGAGAGGCGGGGGGGGCTTGATATGTGTGTAAACCATAGAAGCGAAGCAAGAGGTTTCACTCTCGCTAAAATCTGTTCACAATAAGGCCAATGCATTTTTATGGGCTTATTTTGGAACTAAGCCTGTCGCCTGCCTTTCCGCCTTTGGGACAACGAATCCCATTGTTAGGGTGGAGATGTGCATCTCTTCATTATATACAGATCTCTGGTGTAAATGGGAAGGTGCACACAGCACAGAGGAGCGAAAGAGATGAGACCAAAAATACAGCATGAGAACAAGCAGACATAAACGATCATAACAAACTTGATTCTTTCGATAAAGGCATTTGGAATATCGCGCAAAATCATACATTCTAATGAATCAAATAAATGTGATACATTGCCCAGCCCTACCAGGCCACGTGACTGTGTCCTGTGGACAGTACACAATCCACCTATCTCTCTGCCCTCTCCTTACAGCAGGCATAGTACACAGTGGCTGGTTTATCTGTAGTGACAGCACACGTCATTCACAACTGACATAACTTACGCATTTCTTCAGGTAGAGCTAGGCGAGAGTGGACACACACACACAACTACAGTTGTGGCTTTTGTGTTTTGCTACTGATGTCTTCATAAGTTCTTTTTTTCTCTTTTCTTTCCAAGTGTTGACATAGTTTTCATCTAGGCCCATCGCTATCTCCGCTGTGTAGTTTAGTGTGTGACAGTAAGTCTGATTGAAAGGCAGAGAGTGAAGAAACCCAGTGACTGAGGATAGACACAGACACCTGGGAGAGAACAATATTAAACAGAGACTACTGAATGATCAGTGCTGTTTCTCTTCTTTCTCAGAAACACAAAACCCTCTGTTCCTTTCCAAGCATGTAAAAGAGCTATGAGAATATAGAGCTATGAGAATGTAGAGCTATGAGAATATAGACAAAAGTTTGAACAAAAACAAAACCTCAGGCAAATGTGTTTTACCTTTAGCGTGTGAATAGCACTACATACATCCCTCAGTAGAGTAGGAACACTATGGTGTTAAAAAGGCTGTTTCATTGCCAGTGCCTCAGACAGTGTAACAGGACAGGGGTGAGATGTTCATTCTACCACTGGAGGGCTGGAACATAAGGAGACAGACAGGCAGGGCTGGGATGTGTTAACCCACAGGGGAGGGAGTCAGGCAGCCAGACACCACAGAGGAAGGGTCTAGGATGGATGGTTGGTTATACCCGTATGCAGGTAGGGGAGCGGTTCTCTTCACTGTCAGGTGGCCAGGCTTCCGGGAGCTCGAGACTCTTCAACAAAATGTGGTAGGGGAGAACTGATGAGAACTTGAACTGGGGACAACATCCAAACAGCAGCAGAAATAACAAAAACAACAGCGACAACAATACAAGCAATGCAATTGTGCAAAAACATCATCAATAACCAGAGGAGTTCCATCAAAGTATTGCTGAGGGTAAGATATATACATTGCCTATAAAAAGTATTTATTAGGGTTGAATATTTTCCCGGTAATGTTTTTTTTTTAATGTTCCCCCCCGGGAATAAATCCCTTTTCTCCCGCGTAACCCACTATTTCCCGCCAAAACCAGAAGTGTGATTCTTAAGCATATCAAGCATATATACTGAACAAAAATATAAATGCAACATGTAAAGTGTTAGTCCCATGTTTCATGAGATTAAATTAAAGATCCCAGAAATGTTCCATATGCACAAAAAGCTTATTTCTTTCAAATGTTTGTGCACAAATTTGTTGACATCCCTGTTAGTGAGGATTTATCCTTTGCCAAGATAATCCATCCACCTGACAGGTGTGGTATATCAAGAAGCTGATTAAACAGCATGATATACAGGTGCACCTTGTGCTGGGGACAATAAAGAGGCCACTCTAAAATCTGCAGTTTTGTCACACAATAGAATGCCACAGATGTCTCAAGTTTTGAGGGAGCATTCAATTGGCATGATGACTGCAGGAATGTCCACCAGAGCTGTTGCAAGATAATTTAATGTTAATTTCTATACCATAAGCTGCCTCCAACGTCGTTTTAGAGAATATGGAAGTATGTCCAACCAGCCTCACAACAGCAGACCACGTGTAAGCACACCAGCCCAGGACCTCCACATCCAGCTTATTCACCTGTGGGATCGTCTGAGACCAGCCACTCAGACAGCTGATAAAACTGGGTTTGCACAACCGAAGAATTTCTGCACAAACTGTCAGGGAAGCTCATCTGCAAGCTCGTCATCCTCACTAGGGATCTGGACCTGACTGCAATTTGGCGTCGTTAACCGACTTCAGTCGGCAAATGCTCACCTTCGATGACCACTGGCACGCTGGAGAAGTGTGCTCTTCACGGATAAATCCCGGTTTCAACCGTACTGGGCAGATGGCAGACAGCGTGTATAGTGTCATGTGGGTGATCAGTTTACTGTTGTGAACAGAGTGCCCCATGGTGGCGGTGTGGTTATGCTATTGGCAGGCATAAGCTACGGACAACAAACACAATTGCATTTTGTCGATGGCAATTTGAATGCACAGAGATACCATGAAGAGATCCTGAGGCCCGTTGTCCTGCCATTCATCCGCCGCCATCACCTCATGTTTCAGCATGATTATGCACGGCCCCATAACGCAAGGATCTGTACACAATTCCTCGAAGCTGAAAATGTCCCAGTTTTTCCATGGCCTGCATACTCACCAGACATGTCATCCATGTTTGGAATGCTCTGGATCGACGTGTACGACAGTGTGTTCAAGTTCCCCCCAATATCCAGCAACTTTGCACAGCCATTGAAGAGTGGGACAACATTCCATAGGCCACAACCAACAACCTGATCAACTCTATGCGAAGGAGATGTGTCGCGCTGCATGAGGCAAATTATGGTCACACCAGATACTGACTGGTGTTCTGATCCTCGCTCTTACTTTTTTTAAAGTTGTCTGTGACCAACAGATGCAAATGTGTATTTCCAGCAGTGTAGGCTCCTCAGAGGAGGAACATCCTCCTCAAATCCTCCCTCATCTTAAATGGCACTGACTGCCACTGACTCCCAGTCATGTGAAATCCATTGATTAGGGACTAATGAATTCATTTCAATTGACTGATTTCCTAAAATGAACTGTATTTCAGGAAAATTGTTTAAAATGTTGCATATTGTGTTTATATTTTTGATCAGTGTAGTATATTAACCTGACTATCCACAATAATCACATTATTGTGTGCATGTAACCATGCTCACTGACTCAAAACATTTCATCTTTTCATCTTTTATTAATTTGTAAAATTGTCTAAAAAAGTAATTCCACTTTGACATTATGGTGTGTAGGCCAGTGACCCAAAAATCTAAATGTAATCAATTTTAAATGCAGGCTGTAACACAACAAAATGAGGAAAAAGTTAAGGGGTGTGTATTAGAGTCTGGAGGTATCCAGATTTTCATATCCTCATACAGCCCTTCTCTCACACTGGGATTTACAGTATTACACAAGCGGACACCAAAAAAGCCCATTGGGTGTCTATAACCAGAATGCTAACAAAATTAGTACATGTAATAGCGCATTTCCATGGAGGCTGCTAGCTAAATATGTTAACGAGCGCAAATGAAAATAAACTAATTGCATATAAAGTTAAACATACAGTGCATTTGGAAAGTATTCAGACCACTTAACAACATTATGTTACGTTACAGCCTTATTCTTAAATTAATTACAAATATATATATATATATATCATCAATCTACACACAATGCCACACAATGAAAGAACATTTCAAAAAAACGTTTTTTTTATTTTTTTTATCTTTGCAAATGTATTAAAAATAAAAAACAGAAGTATTCAGACCCTTTGCTATGAGACTCGAAATTGAGCTCAGGTGCATCCTGTTTCCATTGATCATCCTTGAGATGGATCTACAAGTTGATTGGAGTCCACCTGTGGTAAATTAAATTGATTGGATATGATTTGGAAAGGCACACACACCTGTCTTTATAAGGTCCCACCATTAACAGTGCATTTCAGAACAAAAACCAAGCCATAAGGTCAAAGAAATTGTTCGTAGTGCACCAAGGGCCTTGGTCAGGGAGGGGACCAAGAACCCGAGGGTCACTCTGACAGAGCTCCAGAGTTCCTCTGTGGAGATGGGAGAACCTTCCAGAAGGACAATCTCTGCAGCACGCCACAAATCATGCCTTTATGGTAGAGAGGCCAGACGGAAGCCACTCCTCAGTAAAAGGTACATGACAGCCTGCTTGGAGTTTGCCAAAAGGCATCTAAAGACTCTCACACCATGAGAAACAAGATTCTCTCATCTGAGGAAACCAAGATTGAAGTCTTTGGCCTGAATGCCAAGCATCACGTCTGGAGAAAACCTGGTACCATCCCTACGGTGAAGCATGGTGGTGGCAGCATCATGCTGTGGGGATGTTTTGCAGCAGCAGGGACTGGGAGACTAGTCAGGATCGAGGGAAAGATGAACGGAGCAAAGTACAGCGAGATCCTTGATGAAAACCTGCTCCAGAGCGCTCAGGACCTCAGATTCGGGCAAATGTTCACCTTCCAACAGGACAACGCAGGAGTGGCTTCGGGACAACTCTCTGAACGTCCTTGAGTGTCCCAGTGTCCCATAGCTGTGCAGCAAAGCTCTCCATCCAACCTGACAGAGCTTGAGAGGATCTGCAGAGAAGAATGGAAGAAACTCCCCAAATACAGGTGTGCCAAGCTTGTAGCGTCATACCCAAGAAGAATAGAGGCTGTAATCGCTACCAAAGGTGCTTCAACAAAGTACTGAGTAAAGGGTATGAATACTTATGCAAATGTCATATTTTTTCCTAAAAACCTGTTTTTGCTTTGTCATTATGGGGCATTGTGTGTAGATTGATGAGGGGAAAAAACTATGTAATCCATTTTAGAATAAGGCTGTAACATAACAAAATATGGAAAAAGTCAAGCGGTCTGAATACTTTCCGAATGCACTGTATAATATATATACAGTGCTCCTATGGGTAGGAGTTACCGAATGTCCTTTTTGGTGAGTTTGGACATTTACAAGTGAATGTGAAGGAGAGACATTGTGTAGATGAACAAAGTTTTGACGCATGCTAGCCTGAAGGAAGAACAGTACTGTATACACACACCGTGTCTGTGTGGAGTCCGGGAGTCGAAAGGGCAACGAGCCTGTCTGCTCTGCTCTGAGAAGATAGGGGAGGAGCAGACGGGCCCAGAACGGAGATGAGAAAAAACGCAAGGAAATAAAGCTGCAGTGGCAGCTTTACAGAAAACTCAACCAAAGGGCTTTGACTTCTCAAACACGGCAGAAAGATAACACAATATGATGCCCTGTGAACTTATTAATTCAGCCACTTACTTAGATAACTAGCAAGTTAAACTTAGGGGTCGTCCTAACGCAGAATTCTTCATTCTTTTACGCAGGAAATAATTACTAAAACGCATAAGAAATATCTTCTTGCGTTTTGAAAACGCAGATCTAAAATGCTTCTTATTGTAATTTCTGCTCAGCATCAAACAAATGTTGTGCTTCAGTTGCACCTCTCCAGTCGGATGAGAATTCACCAACAGGCATTCTATCAAACGACAGCATTCTAACTTTTGTTTTGTTATTTAACCTATATTTAACTAGGCAAGTCAGTTAAGAACACATTCTTATTTACAATGACGGCCTACCTCGGCCAAACCAGGGCAACGCTGGGCCAATTGTGGGCCACCCAATCATGGCCGGATGTGATGCAGCCTGGATTCGAAACCAGGGACTGCAGATGCTAAGGCACTGAGACGCAGTGCCTTAGACCGCTGGGCCACTCAGGAGCCCTGATGTGTAGCTACTTTTCTCAAGGAACTTTTATCCGGTAAAATACAAGATTAACTTTATGCAAAACATTAGGAAATGTAGCTGGTTACATTCTTTCTATGAAAAACATTAGAAATATGATGGCCATGCATAGTTTTTAAGCAAAAAAAGACCTTGCTTTTTCATTGTGAGCACATTTACTTGTGTGGCTGCAAACCAAATAGTTGTTGCATTTCTGTTGTCATCTGATGACAATTAAACTATTTTCTGGCAAATGTATGTGTTGCACTAATGTATTGTCTGTAACTACAAATATTAAAATGTATTTAATTTTTATTAAATTTTTTATTATACGGTATTGAAAAAACATCTTGTGGCTATTTCCAAATACCCCGTTATACACGGTATACCGCCCAAGTCTAGTCTGAATACTTTCTGAAGGCACTGTATTCATCCAGAGGAAAAGGGAAAGTTGTTCAACTGAATGCATTCAACTGAAATGTGTCTTCCACATTTAACCCAACCACTCTGAATCAGAGAGGTGCGGAAGGCTGCCTTAACTAACATCCACGTCTTCAGCGCCCGGGGAACAGTGTGTTAACTGCCTTGCTCAGGGGCAGAAGGACAACGGGTTTGGGCGGTGAATCTCAGTAACCTGGTTCCCCCAATTCAACCCATTTATCACATTGTTGCCTTACAGACAGAACTTTCAATGCATTAATGATTGTATTTTTCACTGGTCTAAACAACCTACTCTACAATTTCTAAGTGAAAGAAATACTGTGTGAATTAGTCATTTATTTTGCTTACATTCAGCAGAATAGTTAACTTTCTTTATTAAAATGTATAAACATGCCAAGCCTAACTTTTGTGTAATTTGTTTAGGCTATGCACAGTGCGGTGTTGATCTGTGCTGTCCAATAGGGTAGATGTTCTAGTCCAGAGAGAGAGAGGGATTGAGGGAGAGAGATACGGGTTCCCGGGAATTGGTTACACTAAACAATGGCAAGCAGGCTCCAGAGCAACCTTGGTAACCTTGATTTTTCCCCCCTCTCTACAAAATCTTGCTTACGTCATGTGCTCTGAAAACGGAGGGGGTTCCTGGACTGGTATTTGAGCCTGTGTGGGGGGGTTAGAGAAAAGGAGACAGCGATGGAGTAGGGAGAGAGAAAGATAAAAGGGGGTGGGTATTGGCAGGGTTGACAGGAGAATTTCTTATTTTTTTTTACCTTGTAATTCCTGATCACAGGTTTACAGAAGGTGTCTGCATGAAATGCTCACAATTATTTAGAGTGGCTATCCTTGGACACTGAAGTTTAGGTTTTTATTGCAATGACTAATAGTGCTTCATAGTTTGCCCTTTTCAGTGGGGTCTGCCCTCAGCAGCCAAACACACAAGACCTCCTCTGTAGCTGCCACTGACGTCAGCCGTCACCTAGCAACAGCCTTTTGGTGTAAAAGTGGCAGCGCTAACACTGTTTTCAATTGAGAGAGAAGAGAGAAGAGAGAAGAGAGAAGAGAGGAGAGAGAGAGCGAGAGAGAGAGAGAGAGAGAGAGAGAGAGAGAGAGAAAGAGAGCAAACTTTCATCAGAACAGTGAACAGTTCAGTTCCCATCTTGAATTTGACAAACAGGATTATTGGTGCTATTCAGTCACAAATAAGCAGTGGTGTAAAGTACTGAAGTAAACATACTTCAAAGTACTACTTAAGTAGTTTTTTGTGGTATGTGTACTTTACTATACATTTTTTTGACAACTTTTACTTCACTACATTCCAACAGAAAATAATGTACTTTTTACTCCATACATTTTCCCTGACACCCAAAAGTACTCGTTACATTTTGAATGCTTAGCAGAACAGGAAAATTATTCAATTAATGCACTTATCAAGAGAACACATTGTCATCCCTACTGCCTCTGATCTGACGGACTCGCCAAACCCAAATACATCATTTGTAAATTATGTCTGAGTGTTGGAGTGTGCCCCTGGCTATCTGTACATTTTTGAAAGAAGTAAATGGTGGCGTCTGCTTTGCTTAACAGAAGGAATTTGAAATGATTTATACTTTTCCTTTTGATACTTAAGTATATATTATCAATTACATTTACTTTTGATACCTAACTATATTTAGAACCAAATACTTTTAGACTTTTACTCAAGTAGTATTTTACTGGGTGACTTTCACTTTTACTCGAGTCATTTTCTATTAAGGTATCTATACTTTTATACTTTTATTACAATTGGGTACTTTTTCCACCACTGCAAATAAGCTGTAATTGCCTAAACAGCTAAACAGCAATAAGGCTTGTATAGAGGTGAGATACCCCCTGGCTATCCATAAATCAAGAAAATGGTGCCGTCTGGTTTGCTTAATATAAGGATTTTTAAAAATTATTTATACTTTTACTTTTGATATTTAAATATATTTGAGCATTTACATTTACTTTCGGTAGTTAAGTATATTTCAAACTAAATACTTTTAGGCTTTTACTCAAGTAGTATTTTACTGGGTGACATTCACTTTTACTTGAGTCATTTTCTAATAAGGTATCTTTATTTTTACTCAAGTATGACAATTGGGTACTTTTTACACCACTGCAAACACAAACTAACCATCCTCGCAGTCCCATTCCTCCAACATTCTCCCCAACCCCCAGTGAGCCAACTCAACTGAGATCTTTCACGTATGTCACTAGATCTCTGATCTCACCTAACCACCCCTCCTCCCAACCCGTTATCCCCTGCTGTCCCTCCCTCCTATCTAACCCAGCCACTGGGCTAAACAAACAGCTTCTTCTTTTCTTTCTTTTTTTCACAGGATGCATGCAAGGTTCAACAACCTCCTTGTCGACTTAAAAGATACTAGGCCACCTTAAATGTTTGAACTATTGGGAACCTTATTGTGCAATAATCCTTTCCAGGTGAGCCATGCAGAAAATCCCTGCTCCTCTTGAAACAAATGAGAGGTGCTGAGTATATGGCTAATAAAGTTCCAACAATCTACCCCTGGGTTGAGCAGAGTAGGCTTTCTCTCCCTGTGATCAGTGGAGGTGTAAAAATGGCAGTTGGTTGATGTGTCCACAGTCTCAACACAGGCCCAGAGAGAGAAGCCTCTTAACTCTCAAATATAACCATTAAATACTACTACTCATCACTGACCGACTGCTCGGGAACTTTTTTGTGCCGCTCCATGTGCTTCGACAACACACACACACACACACACACACACACACACACACACACACACACACACACACACACACACACACACACACACACACACACACACACACACACACACACACACACACACACACACAGAGAGAAGATCATCAATCAGGGCTCATTAGAAAAGCATTTTATGGGAACTTTCTCTGCCTCGTCATCTCACTTTTATAATAAACACCACTCTTCAGGTCACTTTCAAAATATATACAGTCTGTGAAAAAATGTAACATATGAAATAAGATAATTAAAGTTTATCTTTGAAAACAATTTAAAAAATTACATTACAAAATATAGGTAAAAAGCATAAATTATTTCCTAGTGTTGTTTGGAATACAATTCCTTTCGCTGTTAGCAACAGCCATTGGACTAAGCCCTGGTAGACCTATCTTGAAAACTAAAGAGCTGCAAGCTAATTGCTGGTGATCATGACGCAAACCGTTTCCAAGGTAACCCAAGTTTTGGAGTACCCGCTCCAGCATTTCCTCATCTGTTTGCACTCACACCAGCAGGCTGACAATGCAGTCGCTGCATCCTGTTTCACTCTGCAGTCAGCCAAACACACAGAGCACCTCGCTCGGCTGACTCCCTCGCTGCTGCTGTTAACCCTTTCATTCAACAAGTCTTGATGTCTGCTGCCAAGTATAAAATTAACACCAAACCACTGACAGAGAACATTGAATAAATAAAAAATAATTTAAAAAAGACAGCATACAAATTAACTAGCAAAGAAATAATAGTTGCTAGAATACCTGATACCTGTGTATATTTTGTCTACAGTTGCAGTTTACATACACTTAGGTTGGAGTCATTAAAACTCATTTTTCAACCACTCCACAAATTTCTTGTTAACAAACTATAGTTTTGGCAAGTTGGTTAGGACATCTACTTTGTGCATGACAAGTAATTTTTTCAACAATTGTTTACAGACAGATTTTTTCACTTATAATTCAACGTATCACAATTCCAGTGGGTCAGAAGTTTACATACACTAAGTTAACTGTGCTTTTAAACAGCTTGGAAAATTCCAGAAAATTATGTCATGGCTTTAGAAGCTTCTGATGGGATAATTGACATAATTTGAGTCAATTGGAGGTGTACCTGTGGATGTATTTCAAGTCCTACCTTCAAACTCAGTGCCTCTTTGCTTGACACCATGGGAAAATCAAAAGAAATCAACCAAGACCACAGAAAAAAAATTATAGCCACTGCTCCAAAACCGCCATAAAAAAGCGAGACTACGGTTTGCAACTGCACATGGGGACAAAGATTGTACTTTTTGGAGAAATGTCCTCTGGTCTGATGAAACAAAAATAGAACTGTTTGGCCATAATGACCATCGTTATGTTTGGAGGAAAAAGGGGGAGGCTTGCAAGCCGAAGAACACCATCCCAACCGTGAAGCACGGTGGTGGCAGCATCATGTTGTGGGGGTGCTTTGCTGCAGGAGGGACTGGTGCACTTCACAAAATAGATGGGATCATGAGGGAGGAAAAATTATGTGGATATTTTGAAGCAACATCTCAAGACATCAGTCAGGAAGTTAAAGCTTGGTCACAAATGGGTCTTCCAAACGGACAATGACCCCAAGCATACTTCCAAAGTTGTGGCAAAATGGCTTAAGGACAACAAAGTCAAGGTATTGGAGTGGCCATCACAAAGCCCTGACCTCAATCCTATAGAACATTTGTGGGCAGAACTGAAAAAGCGTGTGCGAGCAAGGAGGCCTACAAACCTGACTCGGTTACACCAGCTCTGTCAGAAGGAATGAGCCAAAATTCACCCAACTTATTGTGGGAAGCTTGTGGAGGGCTACCCAAAACATTTGACCCAAGTTAAACAATTTAAAGGCAATGCAACCAAATACTAATTGAGTGTATGTAAAGTTCTGACCCACTGGGAATGTGATGAAAGAAATAAAAGTTTAACTAAATCATTCTCTCTACTATTATTCTGACATTTCACATTCTTAAAATAAATTGGTGATCCTAACTGACCTAAGACAGAGCATTTTTACTAGGATTAAATGTCAGGAATTGTGAAAAACGGAGTTTAAATGTATTTGACTAAGGTGTGTGTGAACTTCCGACTTCAACTGTATATAATAAGGAGTTTTGTCTTAATTAGAGCTGAAATACAACAAGATAACAAAATATTGGCCTAATAAAAATATTATTGTATAAAAACATGACTGATTATTTTGGGGTATTTTATGAATATTTTTAAGTATTATTAATCTAATAGTAAAAGAATAAATCAGACAGCAACAATTGCTTATGTATCAGTAAATTGAAGTAACAATGCAAACTAAGTTTTGGATTTAACTGTCAAGCTCACACACCGAGATCTGAATATTCTGGTTAAGAGTCACCCTGAACAGATATACAGTATCTGTCAAGAACTGTGAATATTGGATAGATCTGTTCACTCATAGCCACTGGAAGACATGTGCTCCTTGTATTACCTATCTAGTACAAATATGATTCATGCAACAAAAATATGTTACATTTCAAAGGGTAAAATCTGTTCCTTTTACCATGTATTGCTTTATATGTTTTGCATAAATCAGTAATGTATATTTCAAAATTGACTATAGGAAGCTTTGAGGACTTGTGTCTGGCAGGCCGATGTATGTTTACTGCCCTTATTGGAGAGGCCCTGGCTGCATGTGAGTGCGTGTGTGTTTGCGTGCAGCAGCAATGTCCTGACCATGTGTGATGTGAAAAGGCCTGAGTAGTGTCGTGGCCTTAATTTAAGGTCTAATTTGATTACCGTTCATGCGTTTACTTGTGCAAGGCAGGAGTGACTCACTTCCTTAGTCCAACATTTTACATCAGTAAAAAAATAAAATAACATTTACTATTCCAAAAAAGAGAGAACCATGTTACATTGTTATCAAGCAAATGTTAGGCTACAATATTTGTCTTTGTGGATTTCTGTTCACAATATGTCTTAATAGTATTGACAGTGAAAGGTTAAAAGGTGTATTTGGTATTATAGAAAATGTAATTCAACACCATAAGAAATATACTGTAGCTAGCTCCAACAGACTGTTGTATTTTTTCATCCTATCAGTGCTTTCTAGGACTTGTTTTCCAGTCATTCAGGAGCCCCTTATCTCTGGGCCCACTACAGCTGAGCACAATAGGAGCTAATGTACTGAGACTACGCAGAAATAAATGAGTTGAGGAGATAGACTAAATAAATTGGATGGACCACAGACAACAACAAGTAGGTCTATATATTTTTTCCTCAGTCAAGAATCACAGAATTGCTAGAAATTATCAAAAGAATGACTAAAGACGTTGTAGCCTTATTATAATATTTAATAAAATAACTATGTTCCATATTCCAGAAACATGCACGCAAATTACATATTCTCTTACTATATAGAAAAACATTAACTGTCTCAAAATGTCTCAAATTATAGAGTAATTAAGATATTACACACGTCATCCATCATCTGTCAAATCAAAGCACTAATTTGTTAAATTCACTCAAGCAATTTTACAATCAGTTTAGGCTAAATATAATGACCATCAACTACCAACACTTTACCTCTATTCAATTAATGTTCATCTTCATAAAAATATTTACAAAAAACAACAACAAAAACAGAATTCAATGTGAGAAAAAAAAGAAATCGCCTTGGTTTCTCAAGAATAATGTAAAAAATTATGATAAATTATACATTTTATTTGACTAATTTAAACAATCCTACATACAACGTTGAATAGTATTTGCATTTTCCTCCGTGCATTCTCTCCCCTTCTCATCAGAAGCTAGAGGCAGTCACTAAATTCTACAGGGCGATTAGTAAAAATTCGCTTTTTTTTCAGTCACACTCGTACGTCACTGGGTAGTGACGTCAATGTTATATCATTCCACATGGCTTTACAGCAAGAGAACGTGACAGCTGAGAGGCGCTCTGCTTTTCCGCCGCCTTGCTCTCCCTCCCTCCCTCCCTCCCTCCCTCCCTCCCTCCTTCCCACTCTCTCCCTTCCCCTCTATCGCTTTCTCTCTATGCAGCCTGCTGCACTGTCCTCATGTGTATAGTTAAGAGTTAGTTAAGAGCATTATTTACGCCTGCCTGGCTCCCAAAACACCCAGGAGCACTAACACCACACAAACAGGGGTCCATCTATGGTTCACCCTCGCCTGACCAGGTTTAAACAACCCTTCCCTCTCTCCATATGGACAAGGAATATGGCAACTGTTCTTACAGGATATTTTAGAATGTTACATTGAAACGCCATCCTTCATACGACATACTATGCTCCTACTATGCTCTTTTAAATAACAGTGGTTAATTCGATTATTATAGCAACAGTAATTTTGCCCTGAATTGCAGAGAGGACCTGGTCAACACATGGGTTGGACTCAAAGTAGGATGTGGAAAACAGAAGGATAATGTCGACAGCATAATTACGGGTCTGTCCATCAGAGCTGAGTATAAATGCTTCTGTAATGACACAAAGCGGAACATCATAATTTGACAGTTTTTGTGACTGAAGTTATATTGCAGGAGATTGTAGAGATCATATTTGGAATATCTTACTACAAGACAAAACAAAGCCATAGTGCAGGGATCATCAACTAGATTCAGCCACAAGCAAATGGTCAGGAGGGCAGAACATAATTACATAATAATTTGTAGACTGCCATTTGACTGCAAGAAGCCCAAACAGACATACAATAATGTTTGACTAAAACATAATCATTTCAAACCTTGCTTGCATATATACAGTACCAGTCAAAAGTTTGGACACACCTACTCATTCAATGGTTTTTATTTATTTTTAATATTTTATACATTGTAGAATAATAGTAGAAAACCAAAAAATATATTTAAAAAAATATATATTTTATATTTGAGATTCTTCAAAGTAGACCACCCTTTGTCTTGATGACAGCTTTGCATTGTCTCAACCAGCTTCATGAGGTAGTCGCCTGGAATGCTTTTCCAACAGTCTTGAAGGAGTTCCCACATATGCTGAGCACTTGTTGGCTGCTTTTCCTTCACTCCGCGGTCCAACTCATCCCAAACCATCTCAATTGAGTTTTGGTCGGGTGGTTGTGAAGGCCAGGTCATAAGATGCAGCACTCCATCACTCTCCTTTTTGGTAAAATAGCCCTTACACAGCCTGAAGGTGTGTTTTGGGTCATTGTCCTGTTGAAAAACAAATGTTAGTCCCACTAAGCGCAAACCAGATGGGATGGTGTATCGCAGCAGAATGCTGTGGTAGCCATGCTGGTTAAGTGTGCCTTGAATTCAAAATAAATCACAGTGTCACCAACAAAGCACCCCCACACCTCCTCCTCCATGCTTCACGGTGGGAACCACACATGCAGAGATCATCCGTTCACCTACTATGCGTCTCACAAAGACACGGCGCTTGGAACCAAACATCTCAATATGGACTCATCAGACCAAAGGACAGATTTCCACCTGTCTAATGTCCATTGCTCGTGTTTTTTGGCCAAAGTAAGTATCTTCGTCTTATTGGTGTCCTTTAGTAGTGGTTTCTTTGCAGCAATTCGACTATGAAGGCCTGATTCACACAGTCTCCTCTGAAAAGTGGATGTTAAGATGTGTCTGTTACTTGAACTCTTTGAGGTGCAATCTGAGGTGCAGTTAATTGACGATTTATGAGACTAGTATCTCTAATGAACTTATCCTCTGCAGCAGAGGTAACTCTGGGTCTTCCTTTCCTGTGGCGGTCCTCATATGAGCCAGTTTCATCATAGCGCTTGATGGTTTTTGCAACTGCACTTGAAGAAACTTTAAAAGTTCTTGATATTTTCAGATTGACTGACCTTCATCTCTTAAAGTTATTTCATAGTTTTGATGTCTTCACTATTATCTCTATTGTGTGGGAATACTTTTCCAAAGAAATTTGCTGGTGTTTCTACAGTCTTTTATGTCCAACCATTAAAAAAGATGAGGAACCTTGCCATAGAGCATGATTTAGGTGAGATGTTATTATTTTTATTAATTGTGCCTGTCATTTCTTTAAATACAGTTACTTCTATTCTTAAAATGTGGCTGGCGGACATTGTGGGACAGGGGCAGAGAGAAAGCAGACTCAAAGGGCCTGATGGGGAGAGGGGTGTCGTGTAAGATAGCATGTAGCATAAAGACTTGCCCTCCAAATAGCCCTCCAAATACACCTCTGCTGTCTTCAACCAAGATCTCAGCGATCACTGCCTCATTGCCTGCATCCGTAATGGGTCTGCGACCAAACGACCACCCCTCATCACTGTCAAACGCTCCCTAAAACACTTCAACAAGCAGGCCTTTCTAATCGACCTGGTCCGGGTATCCTGGAAGGATATTGACCTCATCCCGTCAGTAGAGGATGCCTGGTTATTCTTTAAAAGTGCCTTCCTCACCATCTTAAATAAGCATGCCCCATTCAAAAAATGTAGAACCAGGAACAGATATAGCCCTTGGTTTACTTCAGACCTGACTGCACAAAAACATCCTGTTGCGTACTGCATTAGCATTGAATAGCCCCCGTGATATGCAACTTTTCAGGGAAGTTAAAAACCAATATACACAGGCAGTTAGGAAAGCTAAGGCTATCTTTTTCAAACAGAAATTTGCATCCTGTAGCACAAGCTGAGGCTAGGAAACAATGTCACCACCGATAAATCCACTATAATTGCCAATTTCAATAAGCATTTTTCTACGGCTGGCCATGCTTTCCACCTGGCTACCCCTACCCCGGTCAACAGCCCTGCACCCCCCACAGCAACTCGGCCAAGCCTCCCCATTTCTCCTTCATCCAAATCCAGAAAGCTGGAGATTCCCAAAGATTGGAATGCTGCCGTGGTCATCCCCCTCTTCAAAGGGGGAGACACTCTAGACCCAAACTGCTACAGACCTATATCTATCCTACCCTGCCTTTCTAAGGTCTTCGAAAGCCAAGTTAACAAACAGATTACCGACCATTTCGAATCCCACCGTACTTTCTCCGCTATGCAATCTGGTTTCAGAGCTGGTCATGGGTGCACCTCAGCCGTGCTCAAGGTCCTAAACAATATCATAACCGCCATCAATAAGAGACAATACTGTGCAGCCGTCTTCATCGACCTGGTCAAGGCTTTCGACTCTGTCAATCACCACATTCTTATAGGCAGACTCAACAGCCTTGGTTTCTCAAATGACTGCCTCCCCTGGTTCACCAACTACTTCTCTGATAGAGTTCAGTGTGTCAAATCGGAGGGCCTGTTGTCCGGACCTCTGGCAGTCTCTATGGGGGTGCCACAGGGTTCAATTCTCGGGCCGACTCTCTTCTCTGTATACATCAATGATGTCGCTCTTGCTGCTGGTGATTCTCTGATCCACCTCTACGCAGATGACACCATTCTGTATACTTCTGGCCCTTCTTTGGACACTGTGTTAACTAACCTCCAGACGAGCTTCAATGCCATACAACTCTCCTTATGTGGCCTCCAACTGCTCTTAAATGCAAGTAAAACAAAATACATGCTCTTCAACCGATCGCTGCCCGCACCTGTCCGCCCGTCCAGCATCACTACTCTGGGCGGTTCTGACTTAGAATATGTGGACAACTACAAATACCTAGGTGTCTGGTTAGACTGTAAACTCTCCTTCCAGACTCACATTAAGCATCTCCAATCCAAAATTAAATCTAGAGTCGGCTTCCTATTTCGCAACAAAGCATCCTTCACTCATGCTGCCAAACATATCCTCGTAAAACTGACTATCCTACCGATCCTCGATTTCGGTGATGTCATTTACAAAATAGCCTCCAACACTCTACTCAACAAATTGGATGCAGTCTATCACAGTGCCATCCGTTTTGTCACCAAAGCCCCATATACTACCCACCACTGCGACCTGTACGCGCTCGTTGGCTGGCCCTCGCTTTATACTCGTCGCCAAACCCACTGGCTCCAGGTCATCTACAAGTCTCTGCTAGGTAAAGCCCCGCCTTATCTCAGCTCACTGGTCACCATAGCAACACCCACCAGTAGCACGCGCTCCAGGAGGTATATCTCTCTGGTCACCCCCAAAGCCAATTCCTTCTTTGGCCGCCTTTCCTTCGAGTTCTCTGCTGCCAATGACTGGAACGAACTACAAAAATCTCTGAAACTGGAAACACTTATCTCCCTCACTAGCTTTAAGCACCAGCTGTCAGAGCAGCTCACAGATTACTGCACCTGTACATAGCCCATCTATAATTTAGCCCAAACAACTACCACTTCCCCTACTGTATTTATTTATTTATTTATTTAGCTCCTTTGCACCCCATTATTTCTATTTCTACTTTGCACATTCTTCCACTGCAAATCTACCATTCCAGTGTTTTACTTGCTATATTGTATTTACTTCGCCACCATGGCTTTTTTTTGCCTTTACCTCCCTTATCTCACCTCATTTGCTCACATTGTATATATACTTATTTTTTATGTTTGTTTTACTCCATGTGTAACTCTGTGGTGTTGTATGTGTCGAACTGATTTGCTTTATCTTGGCCAGGTCGCAATTGTAAATGAGAACTTGTTCTCAACTTGCCTACCTGGTTAAATAAAGGTGAAATAAAAAAATAAAAAATATGTTCTCATGTTCTGAGCAAGGAACTTAAACGTTTGCTTTTTTACATGGCAAATATTGCACTTTTACTTTCTTCTCCAATACTTTGTTTTTGCATTATTTAAACCAAATTAACCTGTCTAGCCCCGGGGTTCCGCTAGCGGAACTCCTCCCACATTCCACTGAAAGGCAGAGCGCGAAATTCAAAAAATATTTTTGAGAAATATTTAACTTTCACACATTAACAAGTCCAATACAGAAAATGAAAGATAAACATCTTGTGAATCCAGTCAACATGTCCGATTTTTAAAATGTTTTACAGCGAAAACACCACGTATATTTATGTTAGCTCACCACCAAATACAAAAAAGCACAGATATTTTTCACAGCACAGGTAGCATGCACAAAACCAACCAAACTAACCAAGAACCAACCAAACTAACCAAGAAACAACTTCATCAGATGACAGTCTTATAACATGTTACACAATAAATCTATGTTTTGTTCGAAAAATGTGCATATTTGAGGTATAAATCAGTTTTACATTGCAGCTACCATCACAGCTACCATCAGAAATAGCACCGAAGCAGCCAGAATAATTATAGAGACCAACGTGAAATACCTAAATACTCATCATAAAACATTTCTGAAAAATGCATGGTGTACAGCAGATGAAAGACAAACATCTTGTGAATCCCGCCAATATTTCCGATTTTTTAAGTGTTTTACAGCGAAAACACAATATAGCATTATATTAGCTTACTACAATAGCCTACCACACAACCGCATTCATTCATTCAAGGCACATTAGCGATAGCGATAGGCACGTTAGCGATAGCGAATAAACCAGCAAAATATATTATATTTTTCACTAACCTTCTCAAAATTCATCAGATGACAGTCCTATAACATCATATTACACAATACATATATGGTTTGTTCGAAAATGTGCATATTTAGAGCTGATATCCGTGGTTATACATTCTGAAAACTTAGCATCTTTTTCCCAGAATGTCCGGATATTTTTCTGACACTCACCTATTCTGACCAAATAACTATTCATAAACTTTACTAAAAAATACATGTTGTATAGGAAATGATAGATACACTAGTTCTTAATGCAATCGCCGTGTTAGAATTCTAAAAATAACTTCATTACGACATGCAGCTTACGTTATTGCGAGAGAGCGCCCAAAATCTGGGCGCAAACTAAAAGTAAACATGTTCGACAGATATATATGAAATAACATCATAAATGGGTCCTACTTTTGATGATCTTCCATCAGAATGTTGTACAAGGGGTCCTCTGTCCAGAACAATCGTTGTTTGGTTTTAGAATGGCATTTTTCCCTCTCGAATGAGCAAGCAAAACTAGCCAAGTGGCGCTAAGCTCTCCTTCGTCACCAAACGCAAAGAACGCAACACGCCTAAACTCCCGAAAAAATTTCAATAATCTAATAAAACTATATTGAAAAAACATACTTTACGATGATATTTTCACATTTATCAAATAAAATCAAAGCCGGAGATATAAGACGTCTATAACGATTGCTTTTCAGAAGCCAATACTGGTGACCTTTATGCGCTTCCTGAACAAAGGAATTCTGGGGTCATGTCATTCCAAGCTCTATCTTTTGACCATAGAAATACCTAGAAACCCCATTTCACCTCTCACAGCCTATTGACATCTAGTGGAAGGCGTATGAAGTGCATGTATACTAATACATATCAAGCACATTTATAGGCAGGCCCTGGAACAGAGCCTCGAATTCAGATTTTTCACTTTCTGACAGGAAGTTTGCTGCAAAATGAGTTCTGTTTTACTCACAGATATAATTCAAACGGTTTTAGAAACTTGAGTGTTTTCTATCCAATAGTAATAATAATATGCATATTGTACGAGCAAGAATAGAGTACGAGGCCGTTTAAATTGGGCACGATTTTTCCCCAAAGTGAAAATAGCGCCCTCTATCCTCAACAGGTTTTAAACATGTTTCATTATTTATTTGAGACTAAATTGATTTTATTGATGTATTATATTAAGTTAAAATAAAAGTGTTCATTCAGTATTGTTGTAATTGTCATTATTACAAATATATGTATAAAAATCAGACGCTTAATCGGTATCGGCTTGTTTTGGTCCTCCAATAATCGCTATTGAAAAATCATAATCGGTCGACCTCTATATGAGACAGACACTGTAGGCGGGTCACATCCAGGCAAGGGGCCTGGGCTTCCTCAGTCAGAGGCCAGCGTTAACACTCCACCCCTCATTCCTCCATCTTTTACTACGGACCAGATGAGGATGAAGAAAAAGAGTGCAACAGCATTGCAATACATCTGAGGGTTACACACTTATACCAACGACTGACATTTTAATAATGAGACAATTTATCAATTATTAAGGTCAGGATTATTTTTAAAAGTGTATTTCTACAATTCTATCTTTTAAAAACTGACAGCTAGCGGAGAGTGGAAAGGAGGATGATTGGTTCAGATACCAATATAAGCACTAAATTCTTCAATACCAATTAAGACTTTTTAATATCAGGTCAGCCCAGAATGTCTATATTAGCACATCCCTACTATAGCTAGATGGTTAGGGGGTTGTTTTCAGGACTTTAATTGGTGAGGATAATAGTTCCCGTGGATTTCTGATGTAAATTATTTTGGAAAAGGAAAACATTGAGGACATTTGTGGGAAATCCTGTGACTTGGTGACTTTGCCTATCCATATTCTTGGGGGCAAATGTTTTCACTTTGCTCCGCTGAGGCTTCATTTTTAATCATACGAACACCTTCGCTGAAACAAAAACGCCTCCCATCCTGCTCCATGAATTATGAATCAGTAGTCTCGCCATCACTTCATTAATACATTATGTTCACAGTGAGATCTCTAAAATGGCAGCAGCAGCATCCGTGTTGCGTAGGGCTTTCCCTCCCAGACCGCCTGACACATTGAAGGATCTCACCAACAACAGACAGATGTGTTCACGCCACACTGAGGTCGTCAGCATACAGCTGCACTAAAGGACATACCGACTGGTAGGTTACATGAACACAGGGCCACGGCTTATTGTTTTGAAAACTTTGCGATCAGTTTCTAGTAAACACAAAATGCTATTTTGACACTTTCAGAGCCATGTAAGTCAGACTATGGAAAGCAGCATAGGAATGCTGCCCATTCATTGACAGGTTGTTGTAACTTGTTCTACACCTTGCTGTGTTAATGTGGATCAGAAATTACATAGGACAACATGTGTATTATTAACAGTATTTATCTCAATTCAACAACTGCTGAACTGAAAAGTTCCTGTTTGAGATGGAGAAAGACCAGATTTTTCACCTGAATAGAAAAGTACATGTTGACAATATATATATATCTTTGGTTTCCAAAGCTATAATATTCCCAATCAATGGTTCAAATCAGAGCTAGAGAGAGTACAAATAAAGAGCTTTAAACATCTAAGAATCAATTTGGAGAGGCAATAGGACTGAATGAGCAGTAGGGAGGTGACTGAGGGCGTTGTTGGAGCCCATGCAGCCATGTCCTTTTCAGAGAGCAAAAGCAGTCATGCGCTGAGAAGCCAAACACCTGCGATAACAGGCCCTCAGCAAGCGTTAACGCCCGCCCACCACACCGACCTGCTTGCCTCCAGCTGCACAATGCCAAACCCACAGACAAACTTCCTCATGAGCTCAAAATAAACCGATAAAGCCACAACTGCCCATAGACTCACACCAGGAGAAACAGAACATACAGCTCAGTTACCAAAAGACAGCAAATCAGTTTCCCTAGTCAAAGGAACACATTGCTGTGTGTGTGTGTGTGTGTGTGTGTGTGTGTGTGTGTGTGTGTGTGTGTGTGTGTGTGTGTGTGTGTGTGTGTGTGTGTGTGTGTGTGTGTGTGTGTGTGTGTGTGTGTGTGTGTGTGTGTGTGTGTGTGTGTGTGTGTAAGGACACAAGTGCTTTAAGTCACTCATTAACCTTGGATCACTTTCTCTTAAATTTTTTTATCTTTGTCCTCATATCTAGCCTACCAATATGCCACAAAGTGTAGTGATGTGACACAGGATGTCAGTGCACTACACAGGATGTCCAACCTGCCCCTTTTGCAGGAATGACACACATGTCAAACAATAGATAAACAAAATCTGATTTTGTCATGATAGTCCAAACACCACCCAAAAAAGAGAAACGGTCTGCTACCAAATCATGGATGTATCTTCCCAAAAGACATGCAACAACTTTGGGCTATGCCTAGACGAAGTGACTGTTTTTCATTTGTGTGAACTCTTTAGGAAGTGTGGGGCCAACATGTCTGTTTCCATGAAAACATTGCTACAAATGTAGGACTGTTTTATTCTGTGAGAAATGTAACCTATACAAGTAAAAGCACTGTATGGTCTTTCTACCGTTCTCATGTGTGCAGTATTTTACCATTATTCTATCACTGAAAAAATAACATGATAACAACTGTGTAATACTGCAAGAATAATACTAGCCTGTATAATACTGCCTGATCATGTAGGCTATCCATCTTGCTACAGAAATCAAGCGTTTAATTCAATTACAAGTTCAAAACCTGACTCACTGTGTGAACTCAATTGTTTAATTGTTCTATTGACTGCTCATATAGTATAATATGGAATACTGGCACATTAAACTATAGGAGCAGTCAAGGCACACTGTTCATTGTATTCTTTTTCAAAGGACCATGCACTGAAAATGTGTTTGTCAATCTCCTGTTTTCTGTTACCAAAATTGCATTTCAGGTAGAGAAGGCTCCACCACTGGGCCAGGATTTTACACCTGTTTTACTGTAGGCCCTTGTTCTCAGTTTCAGGTTAGGTTTTGCTTTCTTTTGAGTTTGGGCAATGCAAACTAATAATTCAATGTCAAACAGACGATGCACAAGACGTCAAACAGATATCAAGCAGCACTAGACGCACCTTCTGGTCCATGCCACAGTAGTTGTGTTTAAAGACGTAGTAGGCTGCGCTGATGACGAGCACAGAGCCATTAGACTGTGGGAAGGAAGGCTGTGACTCACAGGCAGGGGCCAGGGAGAGGGCCTGTTAGCTGGGCTCATCAGGTGGAGAAGCCATGAGGCCAGACATGACGTGAGACAGCGCATCAATGAGATATTCCCACAAAACTTTTCACTGATTATCACTTTAGCTGGCCAGTCAATCAGTTTAGGAACCACAATGGGGTCTGATGGCTACCAAATGGCTAAAACACTTCAAAAGTGCATGCGTAATGTATGATGACTAAGTTTCCAAAGAGAATCAGGAAGTGCAGGAGAGGCTGAGGTGTTGGGGTGTACTAGCTAGGTCAAATAGATCACAGGACAGAGTGTGGCGTCTTTATCTCAACCAAGTAAGACGCTCATTGGCTTAATGTCGCTCTCCATACACAACACATTCACAGCCATTTGCTAGTCAGCAAATAATACACATTCAATGTACCTTTCCTCAGTAACATCCCCTGAAAGTATGAAAATTGTACTATCTATGTGAGGTAGGGTACTATTACAAGATAATGAGCTACATCGTCTGTCCGAAATACAATGTAAGCAAAGATGCCCAAGAAAAGTATACATTTTAAATCGTTTGGAATAGGCCTAATGCTGCTTGCAATGACGTGTGCAAAGCATTTTTACACTGTTTACTTGAACTCTTCATAAATGATCACTACCTTGCCACAGACATTGTAAAAAGAAGGCTACTGCGACTGCATGTATTATGGTCTAGGCCTATTTGCACTCTGCGAGGATTGTTTTGCGGACAGATGTCACCCTTAAAGTCAAACTGCAATACATTTCAAAGAATGTCAAGTAATCTTGAAAACAACACAATAAATAAGATAACACACTGATGATTATGTAGTGATTTGATCTGATTTGAAATGTAAGACGTTTGTCCAACTGTGTGTCCAACACTTAAGAGCCAAACTAGCCTACATCTGGACTTCTTTTGCCTGACTGTTTTGGCTGTACTATTCATTGTTTTTTAGCATGAACTATCAAGCTGAAATCCAAACTTCAGTATCTTTAAGAAAAACATGACTGATGTGCCAATGTAAACCAAACTTTAAAAATGTACGGTATCAGAGTCCAAAATAAGAAATACTGTATCACTGCTTATGGCCCATCACTGATCATTCATCACTGATCATTCATCACTGATCATTCATCACTGATCATCCATCACTGATCATTCATCACTAATCATTCATCACTGATCATTCATCACTGATCATTCATCACTGATCATCCATCACTGATCATTCATCACTGATCATTCATCACTGGGACACTAAGTCTTACGCTCAGAACGTCTAACCTAATACCAGAGGTTTCAGAATACATGACACAAAGTGAGGTGATAGACATGCAAATGAGATGTAAAACTTTCTCTTCTCTGCATTTATGGTCCTCCTTAGTCATGCCTTTGTTGACCTATATAATTCATAATGAAGTAGATCTATATCATAGCTATTTTAACTGTATTAGTAGGTGTACAAAGGAGTGTCAAGCACAGTATGTAGGCCTACATACAAAAATAGCATGGTGTAACTTTGTGTTCCACATTTAAAAAACAGCATAGTGAAATGTAGCAGCAGGGCTCTACAGTGCGACCATTTTACTTGCATATGCGCCTAAATATTTTGCTGTGCAACCTTGAATTTTAATTTAGGAGCACCTGTGCGCCACCCCCCCCCCCCAAAAAATAAAATCACCCAGATGATAATTGTTGCAATGATTACTTCACTATACCACAGCCCCCCAAGTGCCTTGGAAAATACACTGAGCTCAGATTAATGACCGTCATGCGTGCACCATTACTACAAAGAACCTGGCTTGTTACCTCAAATATTTTTCATTGTGCTCCTAGATTTCTTTGTATGCTCCTACATTTTTCAACTTAGGCGCACATATGCTCCTTGTGAAAAACGTCACTGTAGAGCCCTGAGCAGAATGTGATAGTGCTCCATAACAAGGCCTACATAGCTATCATGTGAGAGTTCCGGCAAGAGACAGGCCTATTAAAACAGAGTTGTCTTTCAAAGATTTTAAATTATTTTGATTTCAGCTGCACATGGTCTCATATCAAAAGGTGTTGGTGTTGATACGTGTCTGGCAGCTAACACTGAACTTTTGTTGTGTGGAAACTAGAAATATTTAACAAACAAGGCCTAAATGCATCACTGTCTGGCAACAAATGGATGTAATGCAGAACAGGACACACAGCATACCATCATGTCAATATCAACAGAGCTTCAGGACAAAAGCAAGGATCGTGTCTAAACTTTGTATGCAAACCCAAATGTGGTTGACCACTGATCGTATATGGTGGTGTTGTTCATTTGGAAATATTAATTTGTGGAAAACCTTATTATATAAATGGTGTATTTTTCCCCATTGCCAATGTTGCAAGACACAATCAAATGAGTTAGTCTTTTCCACATTCCACACAGCATTTGTCATAAGCATCATGTGCTGACCCCCAAAAATATAAATTATTTTACTATATATTTTCTGATGAATCAATGACCAGCAAATCATGTAATGTCATGATATATGAGGCGCCATTTAATGTGTGACCAAACAAGTCCAGTAATCTATGCATGTGTGGATGACAAGTATGATCTATGGTGAGTATTACGTTTGAGTTCGTCCTTTCAGTTCCCAACTAAATGTGCCTGCTAAGACCATATTTGAGCTAGGCTTAATTATTATTAGTCTACACTACATCATGACAAAGTGTCACATACAGGACTTGACTGTGGACACTGAACCTGACGTGCACATCATCACCCTCTTAAAGTCCTTGCCTGTGATACTCAAATATGGTCCTTCAGTTAGGACAGTAGCGTGTCTTGGGTGATGCTGGCACTCCTATCCTCTCTTGTTAAGTCAATACAGTTGGACAACAGGCAGTGACATCTTTATTTCACTGATCAATACTGGTCTACACCCATGCCCCTCACTGCCTGACAACATTAACGCTAGACCAGACCTGTATGGTAGTATCCAGACTTGAGTCTGCAATCTATTCCTGACAACATCCACTGCAGGACAATGAGTCAAATGAACAAACAACAAATTCAGTGTTGTGTTGTATGAGTGAAGTGTGCTATTACAACACCGTAATAAAACATCCTTTATGCAGCGTATGCGTCTTATCTTCTCATAATAATCTTCATCTTTAAGGTAGTCCAGTTTACAACAAAGGCTATTGCTGAAACAATATTTGGCAGGTCACTTTTATAAAACGTCACAGGTTCATAGACAGAATCAGAGAGGCAAAACTAAATTTGGATAAATCTAATTGACAATGAACAATATGATAGGCTAATCTAATATGGTCAGAGGGCAGAGCACATACTAAAATGTCAGCTGAACATATTGCCCTCGTTGGAATTGAAAAATCTTATTATTAATGTGTGACATTTCGCTTAAATATTTCACAAATAAACTAGAATCAGCTACCAGCACTGATAATAAAATAAAGCCAGACTGCAATCCATAAAGTTTCTACACACAAATAGCCTGTTATTATAAATCTTTAAAGGAATTACATTCCTTTAGGGTTTTAAAATATGGAACATCATTTGATGCTAACGCCTGATGTCTATTTACTGTCAGAGTGGATGGCCCGGTCCTTCCAAAAACAGCTTCTTTCTGATACACGATTGGTTCTTGAGCTCAGATGTTGAAAATGTAAGCAAGTTAGCAATATTTCACATCCCTGCAAAGAATGTTATGATTGGGCCTGTGTAAGAAAGTAATAATAGGCCATTTCATCAAGTTGTCTTCTTCATAAAATCAAGGGTAATTTTTTTGTATAAATACACTGTGGCCCTTGCTCAGCTGGGCCACAGTGATGTTGTTTGTTACAATCAACTGTAAGTGTGAACAGGATGTTTGACTATTGGGGGTCTTAGATTAATATCTTCGATCTTGAACTATTGGGGAATGAATATCTTTCATGGTCACAATAGATTGCCTGGAATACAGTGAGTGTTGAAGCCAAATAAATACACTTGATGTTACTCACACTTTCCATTGCAGTGGCCTCACACCAGGGTATCCTAACTACAGTGAAATAATAACCTTATAGAGAACTTTAGAGATTAGTGAATATGTAGCACTAACCACTTATTTTCTAAGCCTATATGAAAATTATGCCTGTGAGTGAATTACTAAATAATGATCATTGCATTGCTTACTCTACCATAAGTGATCACACTTTAACTTGTTTGACAGGTTTTTCCTGTCATCAACACAACTCTCTCAACAAACAAGAATGGGATAGGATGTCTGAATAAATGTCACTTAGGTAAATTAACTTTCTGGTGCGTGTGTGCTGCATGTTATAGTCATATGGGTTTAATTATTGCAGGACTATCAGACTAGTTTATTTCAAGAGACGATTATTTGGTGTGAGTAGAGGTGAATGACCTGGATGGTGAATAGTTCAGCAGTGTAGGGGTGATTGTCTGTCTGGACTACTGTAGGCCTATGCATTCTGGATATGGAGTTGAATTGCCTCCTTGCTGGAGACCACAGGTTCAAGATTGTGTACTCTTGCGCACGTGTGCTCACTCTGAGCAGTCAGTGATACTTTTTGCACAAATGAATGTAGGCAATGATGAACTTTATGCCAGCCCATGACCTACCTGTTCTCTGGATATGCACGGTAACGAAGGTCTGCGAGGCATTTTACAGCTGCCATAATAGCTGGTCGACGTTTCCCCCAAAGAAACACAACTGGACCTTCTCCTGGGTCTGATCACAGGGACTTTCTCCTCGCTGCTGGAGATCCTATTCGGCGTTTCCCTCGACGGGTAATAATGGTCAAAACAGAGGGACAAGAGCGAGCCTGAGACACCCGCCAAACACGCAAACACGGGTCTCAGGAGTGCAGGCAAGCAGCTCAGACTGGTGAAAGACACCAACCACACAACACTGGCAAACACCAGGATCAGAACACTGTGTTTGAGTTTCAAAGTGGGGATCAGTGTTAGGAGACCCACACACCCCAACACGAATAACAACCTGCCAATCATTTGCATCTGGTGTTGGTCCTCTCCCCACTGCAAAAACCGCAAAACTAAAAAATCCCCTAAGTAACATGATGCTGGCAGTGACACAAGCCAACATTTATTACTTTCCCTCTTTTTCCTCCTTAAATAAAATGTCAAAAAGAAAAATGCACAGCCTATGCTAAAGAGAGGGCTGATGGACTGAGAGAAGCCCGACAGAAAAGTCCGCAAATCCCAAAAGCTGAAGTCACTTTGCAAGCTCCTGGAAATAAGCAACGAAACTGCAAAAATTATGAATGCACCCAGGTATAGGCCAAAAAATCGAAATATTTTTGAATTCAGAATGTCCTCATTGCAAAACCTACAGACGTTAAACAAAAATCCCCTTTGATGGTCTTGTTTTAAAGGGGTGACGCAGCTCTTCACATAGCCGTTCCTGAAGCGCTCTGTGCTGTTTGCATTGGCAACCCCATCGTGGTGCCTGATTTTACTGTGCAAAACCTCTCCTTCTTCGCGAACAGCCATGTTTTCAACTGTAGCTCCTTGGATTCCTTCAAAAGTTTCCTTCGCCCAATATTCTCGCCGTATTAACTCTCAACTACCTGACGGCAAACGCACACCATGGTCACTCAAACGTGCTCAAGCATTTTGACTAAAAGAAAGAGAAGGTGAAATGTTGTTGTTTTTAGAGAAAAGGGGCTCTGTGTCGCCGCCTAGATGTGACAATCCGCTACAAAAACTACAGATCGACACAGGCACGCGCTCTGCAGCACTAAAAACAAACCGTGCACTCTCATGGTCGGTCAGTAGAAGAGTGCTGCTGTATAAAAACTAAGACTGTCAGAGTTAATCAGCTCGAGTTAACTTTTTGTAATTTTAGTGCACGCATTTTTAAAATCACAATTAATTGCATTGTCTGAACGCGTTCAAAATACACTGAAAACCTCAAACATAGATCATCTATACAGCTAAAAACAACCACACAACGTCAACATGTTGACAGTGTGGTTAAAGAAAGTGTGCGTTTATCAATTTACCTGATTTTGGTTACCGTTACTTTGGACAAAATCCAAACGTCAAATGATCTTGCTTTCAAACAGATATGCAACTTGATCTGTTTCTTTGGGATTTTAGGGTTGGTAAAGTACATGTTGGCCAAAAATAAGGCCCATTATTTGAAGGTTTAGCCATTATTATTAGTGGTAGTAGAAGTAGTAGTAATAATAGTAGTAGTATTACTATTATTATTACAAATTTTTTCTAATGTAATTACATAGCCAGGCTATTTTACCACTATCTAGGCCTAGTTACTCTGGCAGGCCTGTGATATTGAAAGATTTCCAAATATGTTCAACTAACGAAATCTACCACTTCATTTTTGAAAATATGATTAATCTTAGAATACCTATTTTGTATGTGTTCTAATGAGACTGCTTAAATGAAGATTGAGATTGAGATTGCTTAAATGAAAGCAATGTTCCTCCACGGAATCGCATCTTTAGAGCACTACATATATCAGAGAACTCTATTTGGATAAAGCAAGTGTAAGAATAATGTATGTAAGAATAAGGAACGCACCTTCAAAATCGAAATTTTCAGGAGTAAATAGTTGATTTCGACGAGATTGTAGATTATGTTTAACATTAGGTGTATTGAGTAATTGCACGCTTTTACTTTGTGTATTGTGGGTGGTTTCTGATTTCTTCAGCAGTGTCTGGTGAAGAATTTCACATCACATCTGGCAGAGAGAAAAATACAGAACGCGGATCCCCCTCTCTGTAATCTACTTGTTTCCCTTTGCGCAGACGTCAATAGGAAAAGTAATCAAGCACTAATCGGTTATCTGAGGCGCTTGTTGGTTGAAAGCTCTATCATCATGGTAAGCTTGGAAGAAATAATATAATATGTACGATATATCAAAAGTGACTGCAAACGTAATAATTAAATGCACCAGAAATCTCTGTTATCTGTAGTTGGATGGAAAGGCTACCTAGCTAGCTATCCATAGCAATGAGTAAGCATTTAGTTAAGCTTACTAGCCACGCTACTGTAACTTACCGGTAAAGAAAAAGGTAATGAAATATAATAGCTGGCTAGGCTAACAACAAATGCTATGGCTGCATCCCTAACCTGTGACTATCCCATATTTTGGGTAGAATATGATAGTAGTAGCTAACTTCTTGCTTAATTTTATTGGACATAGCTAACATTTTAATCAATGGTAGTTACCTAGCTAGCTAATGTTATCCATTCAGCTAGCTAGCTACCTACCTACCTAGATTACTTGTTCACAACTTGAAGTCAAACTTCACTGTGTGAATACCAAGCTGTGTTGCTAGCTAGTTAGTTAAATCAGATCTGTTTTAGCTGAGTCGCTGCCATGTTAAAGTAACTGTTATCATTAAAAAGTGGGCTTTGGGCAGCCAATATAAACAATGGAGCAATAATGGATTCCATGATAACATTTTCACATGCAAATGGATCTTGATTTCTATTATAGAATCAATGATGACATATTGTACTATGACGACAGCA
Organism: Salvelinus namaycush; assembly: GCF_016432855.1. Lineage (NCBI taxonomy): Eukaryota > Metazoa > Chordata > Actinopteri > Salmoniformes > Salmonidae > Salvelinus > Salvelinus namaycush. The sequence goes on from NC_052307.1 coordinate 77,106,407, forward strand.
ACATGTAGGTTTCTAGATTGTAAGACTCATTTTTGTATTTTTCTTAGTTCCGCAACCAGTATGACAATGATGTCACAGTTTGGAGTCCACAGGTAAGAGTCTGCAAATACAGGTAACGTAACAGTTAGCAATTTCAGCTGCAATATTTGTGACTCTCATAACAGGTCACTGTCTTGTGTTTCAGGGGCGTATTCATCAGATTGAATATGCTATGGAAGCAGTGAAACAAGGATCTGCCACAGTGGGTCTGAAATCTCGCAGTCATGCTGTACTTGTGGCTCTGAAGGTACAATTTACATTGATTTTACATTTGCATTCAAGAACATGATTATATGAAAAGCAGTGTAAAAGTAGTCTATTTTTAATCCTAATTTTATGTTCTTGTCCAGAGAGCTCAGTCCGAGTTGGCTGCCCATCAGAAGAAAATTCTACACGTCGACAGCCATGTTGGCATCTCCATTGCTGGCCTCACTGCTGATGCAAGGCTACTCTGGTAAGAGAGGATCTGTTGTGCATGGTTTTTCATATTCTTGAAGAGAATTAGACAGTGTTCTTCTGACTGATGTTAACACTTCTCTTCCATCAAACTCCTTCAGCAACTTTATGCGTCAGGAGTGCCTGGACTCCAGGTTCGTGTTTGATCGGCCTCTCCCTGTGTCCCGCTTGGTCACACTAATTGGAAGCAGTATCCTTTTACCACAAATGTAGTTTTTATGACGCTTAACATGAATTGTCTGTATTGATAATATGAAAAGTTATTATACCGTTGCAACTAAGACAATCCACCTTGACCTAGCACTCAGAAACCCAGATCCCTACACAGAGATATGGAAGAAGGCCTTATGGTGTGGGATTACTCATCGCAGGATATGATGTAAGATATGTATTGGTTGGTTTGTTCCTCTATAAATATTAGTGGAATAGTATGTCATATCTAATATTGTTTGTCTCTTCTAGGATATGGGACCACACATTTTCCAGACCTGTCCCTCTGCCAACTACTTTGATTGCAAGGCCATGTCCATAGGGGCCCGCTCCCAGTCTGCACGTACCTACCTGGAAAGACATATGGACACTTTTCTCGACTGTGAGTATTTTATGCCTTTTCTTCTCTGCTTCTGATGTACGGTAAGCACGTTATAAAGCTTTCATTCTGTCTTGTAGGTGAACTGAATGACCTGGTTCAACATGGCCTCCGGGGACTGAGAGAAACTCTACCTGCAGAACAAGATCTTACCACAAAGGTAAACCTTAAGCTTACTGCAAGCTCTATGGAGATGCAAGATTCAGAGCGTAGCGCAATGTTGGAATGTAGTTTTTTGTCACAAAAGGGGCAGCTTCTTGTAATACCATCCGGCATTCAACATACTTTTCTACTACCTGAAAATTGAGACGCCCCGTATCATTCTTTCTGCAGCAGTGGGGGCAGTGTTGTCACTTGGTTCCATCGATCCGATCTATAGGCTATTCATCAAAGTAGCCTATTTTGCATTGATAATCAAACAACAAGAATCCACCCAAAAAGGTATTTTGTTTAGAAGTTATAACTATCAGGCTAGTGTGAAATGGTATAACCTGCTATAGCCAACTAGCTAGCCATGTTCTTTTTTCTCTGTGAGCAAAACATGATGATGATCTGTTTTTAGCTGATATGGGAATTAATACACAAGCAGCATATCAAACTGGGATAATGTTTTGGGTTACACTTAGTGATGTTACGTTTAATGCCTGAACTCTGAGGCATACGTCAAAATCGCTAAGAAGTGTACTTCGAAGCAGTGTGCAAATGCCTGTATCACGAATATCAGAAGCATGTGATTAATGACATGAAGCTTCGTTTCATCGAACAACCACCTGATTGGTTTGGTAGAAGACAAAAAGGCTATGCTGAGCACACGCTAATTTGGCTGCACTAAATTATTTTTGAACAGCAGACGTAACTAGTGTACACTGTGTTGATTAAAGCCTTGAGTAATGAACCTATTTGACACAATTGTCTTAAACCTCAGCTTCAGGAAGCTTTGTTTCCCCATCAGTAGTTAAACCTGCAAGTATACGAATATTTGCCAGTGCATATGTTTTAATAATAAATCTGATTATTTTCATAAGGAGATAGATGTGGGAAGTTAAAAAGGCTAGCTAGCTTCCTATGTTTAAAGCCAGCTAGCCAGGCTGCCAGCTAGCTAGCTACTAATAAAAATATTACAAAACTTTGCTATCGCCCCCTTTACCTCGACTAACTTGTGCCCCCACATATTGACTCTGTACCGGTACCCCCTGTATATAGCCTTGCTACTGTTATTTTATTATTGTTCTTTAATTATGTTATTTTTCTATTCTTGTTTTATTTAAAAATATATATATATATATTTAACTTCAGTTTATTTTAGTAAATAGTTTCTTAACACCTATTTTTCTTAACTGCATTGTTGGTTAAGGGCTTGTAAGTAAACATTTCACTAAGGTCTACACCTGTTCTATTTGGCGTATATGTGACAAATAAAATTAGATTTTATTTGAATGGGAGTGGGACCGGCAAGGATATCATGTTACCAAAACGTATCCCCTGCTCCACAAATCCCACTCCACCCACGTGCACGTAGATCAACGAAGTGAAGCTTGTAGTAACCTTAAGACTTTTACATCAGGCTACTGTCCAATTATCTACTCCTCACCCTGAAGTGGGCTCTCATTCGCTTCCCCTTATGGGATGGACTGGTATAACTACTATGTGAAAACATTTTCTAGCCATTCTTACACTAATCTAGTGTTTTTAAATTCTTGAGGGGTTCAGAGAGAAGGGTAGGGGTTCAGAACACAAGTTAATTCACAGATTGACAACTTACTGTCTGCCCTTTTAGAATGTGTCCATCGGGATTGTTGGCAAGGACATGGAGTTCACCATCTACGATGATGGCGATGTGGCATCATTCCTTGAAGGCCTTGAGGAGAGGCCACAGAGAAGGGTAAAGAACAACTTGGCAAATGTTGAATAAAAATATTTTCTCTCAGAGGAAACTTGTCAAGAGGAACAGTTATTGCCTTAATAAGATTCTTGATGGTACATTATTCAGTTATCTCCATACCTGACAATGCACATGCCTTGTCCTCTTGTTGTACTGCAGGTTGCCCAGCCAGACGACGAGCCGGCAGCAGAGAAGCCAGAAGAGCCCATGGAGCTCTGAGATTGAAGTGTGTCCCAGACAGTGTGAAGATGACAAAGCTCTTATCCCTGATTCATTCAGTCAATATTCCACCCACACTCACTTGTAACTGTATCAACATGGAGAACAATTACCATTATACTTGTGTATGTTCAAGTCGACTATCTATGATTTTTGTTAGCGGTTCAATGTTTGCATATATTTTTTTGTCATTAAAGACAAACTTTTTCTGAACTTGTCTGGTTCGTTAAAAGAAATGTAACATCACGTTTATCTTTTGTCATTACTGCATTGTCATTCTATGTTCTTATGTGGCCACTCGGTGGTGGATGTTTTCAAAGAAAAGGTAGGAACCAAAGTGGGGGTTTATTTATGCCTAAACACCAACTGAACTTTGAACAAAAAAAATAAAAACAAAGATGTTCAAACATCATGACTAACCCGGACTTTATTGAATCATAATCACTGGTAAGACAACCTACTTACAAACCCAACTGAAATGGTAGCCTTATATAATGTGGCTTGGACCATACCAAGTGATGGGTCAATTATAAACAAAATCTACAATTCAATATTTCATAAATAGCAAATGTATAAATTAGTTGTAGCAAAAACATGTAAAGCCTCAGTTCAGTACATAAATGGAGGCAATATAGAATATTGTTACATTGGGCAACACTCATAATTAGAATTTCGTCTTCGCGTCTAGACATCCGGGTTATTTGTCCCTTTTCACTTGCTGTATCAGTGATGTGGCTCAGAAAGTAGCTAATCTTCCACGTCACAGGGAAGTGGGGAACGGACAGCTCGAGAAGATCTCTGAGCAATTTACAGATGCCCAAGTAAATAACAGACGCGACATTGGAGGCTATTTTGAAATATAGTAAACGTGCAGTAAGGTAGCTAAGTGCTTATTTCTCTATCGTGACCAAGGGCGGAAGGATTGGTTTGGGTAATTGTATTCCAAATATGTTTTGGTATCCATCCACCATTTGCAAGCTAACGCAAGCTGTCATGGACGACAAGCGTTTGAGCTTGCTCTATTTGCAATATCAAAACGTCTGACTAGGCTCTGTGAAGTGATACTGGCATATTGCATTTGTTTTTTTTGTGAATGTCACTGATTGAGCTGCATAATTCGTTAGGCCATTGACTTGTCAATAACTAGCATACTAGCTAACTAACAGCCGGGGCGGCCTGTGTAAATGAATAACATTAACTAGCTACTAAAAAATAACTAGCTACTATAGTACAAGCTAGCTGACTGACTTGACTACGTGGATGTGTCGACTAGCTACCACATATTTCTTAGCTACAGCAGTGCAGTATTAGAAAGCACGAATCGTGTTCAATAACTTATGTGTAATAGCAGCTATGTTTACATTTGTTGGATTATGCATTAACATTACTTGATGGGTACTTCATAGGAATTATCTTAACAGTTTTGTTGATTGGGGTGCTGCAAGAGGAAAGACGATCCATCCGGCAAAATGACAGCCGCAGAGAATGTTTGTTACACTTTGATCAATGTTCCAAATGACTCCGAACCTCCATCGGAAGTCAGTCTCAAAGCAGACTTGGGTAAGTATCCTCTGTTGGCCCTATCTGCATTGGTAATAGGCACCTAACCGCCCCTAAACTATCAGTGTGACTGATCTGTGATTAGTGTGACTTTAAGAGTAATACAATGTTATTTTTTCCTGATATCAGAAAAAGGAGAGATCAAGGCAAAGACAGAGGCCCTGAAGAAGGTAATCATCATGATACTGAATGGAGAGAAGCTGCCAGGCCTACTGATGACCATCATCCGATTTGTCCTCCCACTTCAAGACCACACCATTAAAAAGCTTCTGCTAGTCTTCTGGGAGATTGTCCCCAAAACGACTCCAGATGGCAAGCTGCTTCAGGAGATGATCCTTGTCTGTGACGCCTACAGAAAGGTATGGTAGCATACTACACAAGTGTACTGTCACTGTATGTCTGAATGTTAGATACATTATATAATTAGCACAAGAAAGTATGGCGTGTGACTATTACATTTAATGCCTCTTATTCAAGGGTATGTTTGTCTGTTTCAGGACTTGCAGCACCCCAACGAGTTTATCCGTGGATCCACCCTGCGCTTTCTGTGCAAGTTGAAGGAGTCTGAGCTGCTGGAGCCCCTCATGCCCGCCATCCGCGCCTGCCTGGAGCACCGCCACAGCTACGTTCGCCGCAATGCTGTACTGGCCATCTACACCATCTACAGGTACACTTACTGTCGTGATACAATATGGAAGTCCCGTATGACTGTTTATGACCCTTAATGGAGAACATGGCATTTACTTGAGCAATTTTATTTCCGTCTCAGGAACTTTGAAAATCTTATCCCAGATGCCCCTGAGTTGATCCATGATTTCCTTGTGAATGAAAAAGATGCCAGCTGCAAGAGAAATGCTTTCATGATGCTCATTCACGCAGACCAGGTCAATTGCATCTTCACTTTTTTTATTAGAGACCGCTCACCAACATTTTTCTGTGTCTGGGACTAACACTGGTAATTTCCACTGTGCAGGACAGAGCTCTGGATTACCTCAGCACCTGCATTGATCAAGTGCATACATTTGGAGATATTCTCCAGTTGGTCATTGTGGAGCTGATTTACAAGGTGAGTCCTTCAGACATTTTCCCACTAGAAACCTCCAGATATCTCTCTTGAGAAATATGTAAAGAATCCATGGGACGGCGCACAATAGGCCCAACCCGTCGTTTGGGTTAGGGGAGGGTTTGGCCGGCAGGGATGTCCTTGTCTCATCGCGCACTAGCGACTCCTGTGGCGGGCCGGGCGCAGTACACGCTGACACGGTTGCCAGGTGTACGGTGTTTCCTCTGACACATTGGTGCGGCTGGCTTCCGGGTTAAGTGGGCATTGTGTCAAGAAGCACTGAGGCTTGGTTGGGCTGTGTTTCGGAGGACGCACGACTCTAGACCTTCGCCTCTCCCGAGTCCGTAATGGGAGTTGCAGCGATGAGACAAGACTAACTACCAATTGGATACCACGAAAAAGGGGTAAAAAAACAAAAAACAAAGCTTCAATTGAAAATGATATCCACGTAAGTACTGCCATTTTTTATTTGCCATGTCTCTTGTTTCCTCAATGTTTAGGTGTGCCACGCTAACCCGTCGGAGCGTGCCCGCTTCATCCGCTGCATCTACAACCTGTTGCAGTCCTCCAGCCCAGCCGTCAAGTACGAGGCAGCTGGCACTCTTGTCACGCTGTCCAGTGCACCCACTGCCATCAAGGTACCCCTTCTCACTTATCTACATCACGGAACTGCTGTTGATTTTAGTCTGGCATTGTGTGTCTTTCAATGGCAATTGTGTGTTTGTTCTAGGCTGCTGCCCAGTGCTACATTGACCTGATTATCAAGGAGAGTGACAACAACGTGAAGCTGATCGTCCTGGATCGTCTGATAGAGCTGAAGGAGCATCCCACTCATGAACGTGTTCTCCAGGTACTCCGACTTCACTTTCATTAATGTTGCTCCTGGTGAACAGACCCCATGTTAGGTACCAGTAAGTCTTTGAAGTGTAATAATAACCTGGTTAACGTGTCTGTTCTCTGTCCACCCAGGACCTGGTGATGGACATTCTGCGTGTTTTGAGCACGCCTGACCTCGAGGTCCGGAAGAAGACCCTGCAGCTGGCCTTGGACCTAGTCTCATCTCGGAACGTAGAGGAGGTGGGGGTGTCATCCTCAGGACTATTTTCTCCTGTCTCTGTGGCCTCGCCTGTCTATTTTGTAAAAGGATGATTATTCTAACTAAGGTGTTCATGTGTTTGTGTTCCAGTTGGTGATAGTTCTGAAGAAGGAGGTGATTAAGACCAACAACGTGACGGAGCATGAGGACACTGATAAATTCAGGCAGCTGCTGGTGCGCACCCTCCACTCATGCAGTGTACGCTTCCCTGACATGGCGGCCAATGTCATTCCTGTGGTGAGTCTACCTATCTACCCTGTTCTCACACACACCCTGAAATCAAACACAGCTAGGGTCATTCTGTCCTCTGTGATGTAATCTAAATGACATACGTGTGTCACTCAGCTGATGGAGTTCCTGAGTGACACTAACGAGGCAGCGGCGGCTGATGTGCTGGAGTTTGTGAGGGAGGCCATTCAGAGGTTCGACAACCTGAGGCCCCTCATCATCGAGAAGATGCTGGAAGTCTTCCATGCCATCAGGACTGTCAAGTAAGACCAAGACTGACAAGCTTGCATATGAATAGACAATCACAGGATGCTTTTGGAGAATTACTGTTTTTTTTTATGCAGACATCCAATCTTTTAAACTGTGTTAGGATCTACAGAGGAGCGCTTTGGATCCTGGGAGAATACTGCAGCACTAAAGAGGACATTCAGAGTGTGATGACAGAAGTGCGCAGGTCGCTTGGAGAGGTATGTATGTGTGCTTATGGATTATTCACTCACTTTCAGCGCTCAATACCAGAGTGATACTTGATGCCAGTGGCTCATGTCTGTCCCTTTTTCAGATCCCCATAGTAGAGAACGAGATCAAGAAAGAGGCTGGGGAGGGGAAGCCGGAAGAAGAGGTGAGCGCAGCGCCAGCAGCCAAACTGGTGACAGAGATGGGCACCTACGTCACACAGAGTGCCCTCAGCTCCTCCCGACCCTCAAAGAAGGAAGAGGACAGGTAAAATAAATCACCTTTTGTGTCTAAAATACATCGTTTCTTAGCTTGCAGTGATTGTCTTTCAGAAGTGGATGATATGTCACTAAATGAAACTGTCGTCCCTTTCCCTGTAGGCCTCCTCTCAGGGGCTTCTTGATGGACGGAGACTTCTATGTGGCGGCCTCTTTAGCCACAACCCTGACCAAAGTGGCCCTACGATATGTCACCATAGTTCAAGACAAAAAGAGACAGAATGTAAGTATAGAACCTCTTATCTTCTGAAACGGTTGTGATTTAGGTGTCCATGTTCACTGTCCATTGAAAGTCATGAAGTGATTCTAATGCTCTCTATCACCGTCTCCCCTTCAGTCCTTTGTGGCTGAGTCTATGCTGATCATGGCCACCATCCTCCACTTGGGCAAGTCCTCTCTGCCCAAGAAGCCCATCACAGACGACGATGTGGACCGCATCTCGCTGTGTCTCAAGGTGCTGTCCGAGTGTTCGCCCCTCATGAACGACATCTTTAACAAGGAGTGCCGCAAGTCCCTGTCTCACATGCTCACTGTCAGGCTGGAGGAGGAGAAGCTATCTCAGAAGGTAAGGAGGAGCGCTGGCTGCTAGATTACTAGGCCATAGCTTCCAGTCCACTCTTCTCACTAAACCACTGCCTTCTCCCAGTTCAGTCAGCTATACTCTAGTTCTCCCTTCACCTGGCTGCCTATCCATTTGGACACTGCTGGATTGTACTGCTATGTGCTGATGGTGTTCTGTGCTCTTATCCACAGAAAGAGTCAGAGAAGCGGAACGTACTGGTGCAGGCAGACGACCCCATTTCCTTTATGCAACTGACGGCCAAGAACGAGACGTCCTCCAAGGAGGACCAGTTCCAGCTCAGTTTACTGGCTGCCATGGGAACCACTCTTAAAAAGGAGGCTAACGACCCCATGGCCTCCAAACTCAACAAGGTACACCTACAAGGACCCAGTAGAGACACACACTGTTCTGTTACAGAATTACAAAATTGTGTGCTTGTGAAATCACACGGTCATGTGCCTTTTTGGATAGTAGATGTGTGTGATATACCTCAAATTGCCAGCAGGTGGCTTTGTGTTTCCAATGTGACAGTGAGCCATAGCAACATAGAAATCAGTGGTTTCTAGGTCTGTTCCACAGGAACGACTATGAAAGAGGGAATGAATATAACAACATTTCTAGGTTCAGGCTATGGCATGGATTGTCTCAGGATCCTATTCAGAAATGTACGTTTTCATCTTAGCTATTAGTGCTGTTGAGGTAGTTATTGACAGGTGCTCCGTTGTATAACAACAGGTTGGTGAGGACCATGTCATTCTGAGTGTATGTTGTATTGCAGGTTACCCAGCTGACTGGTTTCTCAGACCCAGTCTATGCTGAGGCCTATGTCCATGTCAACCAGTATGACATTGTGCTGGACGTGCTGGTCGTCAACCAAACCAACGACACCCTTCAGAATTGCACCCTGGAGCTGGCGACATTGGGTGAGGTTCTAGTCTGTAGTTCATATGACTATATGCAGAGTCATACAACCTTACTAAGGGTTGTTTCAGGGCAATTTCTCTTGTTTACCATAGGTGATGTATGTCTAATGCTGATATCAACCTTTCAATCCAACAGGTGACCTCAAGCTGGTTGAGAAGCCTTCTCCTCTCACTCTGGCACCCCATGACTTTGCCAACATCAAGGCTAACGTCAAAGTGGCGTCCACAGAGAATGGCATCATATTTGGCAACATAGGTAAGAGGATCACTTCTAACTTCTGTCAGAGTACTTGTCATGAATAATCTGATGGCCAGCCTCCACTCCATGTGTACGACATCAGTTCTTCTGTCTGTCTCAGTGTATGACATATCAGGAGCTGCCAGCGACAGGAACTGCGTGGTCCTTAGTGACATCCACATTGACATCATGGACTACATCCAGCCAGCCTCGTGCACAGACGCGGAGTTCAGACAGATGTGGGCCGAGTTTGAGTGGGAGAATAAGGTACTACCGCTAGATAAGAGAACTGTCCATATTTGGTTTTGTTTTGTTAGTGTGTTCAGTGGATGATCGTAATAACACTGTTTATTCTAGGTGACTGTGAACACCAACATTGCAGACCTGAACGAGTACCTCCACCACATCCTCAGCTCCACCAACATGAAGTGCCTGACCCCAGAGAAGGTACAGTAGTCGTGGAATATTGCCGTTTGAACTACATCAATAGGACGATGATGATGTGTAGAACAGAATACCTGGCAGATGGGAAGGCTAATGAGTGGAAGGTGTCAGAGCGTCTAACTTTTCTGCTGCTGCTACCTTTTTTACAGTGTTCGGATTTGATTTCAAAATGGCTTTTATAATTATCTTATTGAATCAATCCGTTTGAAAATAAAAGGGCACCCTGCGAGATACAGGCAATATGTACCTATTTATTTTGTTTCAAGTTCTTCATCAATCCACTGATGGATTTAGACAGTTAAGATGAGCTTGACTCTCTCTTGTCATAGCCCTGTCTTCAGCAAACTCAGCACATTTCATACTCATACTACTGGGTCAAATAGATAGTAATGCATGTGATGCTCACTCACACAACCTTGTCTGTCCTTACAACCAGGCACTTTCTGGCTTCTGTGGCTTCATGGCTGCCAACCTGTATGCCCGCTCCATCTTCGGTGAAGACGCGCTGGCCAATGTCAGCATTGAGAAGCCCATCCACCTGGGTCCTGATGCCCCTGTCAACGGACACATCCGCATCCGGGCCAAGAGCCAGGTGAGAAACTCACTCCCCACTCAGATTACATCACAAAATGCACCCTATTCCCTATATAGTGCACTCTTTTTGTAAATAGGTTGCCATTTGGGATGCAGACGTAGTAATGATAGAATAATGCAAACATCGGGGAGGAATTGTTTATTAAAGTTTATACATTGCAAGTGACACTTCCCTTCTCTCTACAGGGTATGGCATTGAGTCTGGGTGACAAGATCAACCTTTCCCAGAAAAAAACATCTGTATAAAGTCAACTGAAAACCAGCAGTCCAACTGAGAACTCCACATCACTGGACAAGATTCATCTGCAAAGAAATGTGCTTTCTGCTAGTCCTCTCTAGTCTCGTCTGTCTCTGGCCATAAAGCGCTACAATATTTTTTTGATGGCCATTTTGATTAAGTATTGTTCTATGTGTGTATGAGAAATGGTTTTACACCTCCTGTGTCAGGACGAAACTCCCTCTTATTGTCCTCCAAGTGATATCCCTGGCCTTTCTTTCATTTTCAATAAACATGACATGTATAACAAAACATACTCCCAACATTTGTCAGACGATGGGCTGTTTGCGTGTTCAGTCGTTCTTTACTCACACTAAAGGAAAAACTTCTGATCCACAATCCCTTAACTACGATGTTGCCAAAAGTTATGACAGTAAAGTGAAATGCAATGTCATAGACTAAATCATGAAATATGGATGCAGTTTGAATTCACATTCCATCCACTACGGCTGTGTTTACATAGGCAGCCCAATTCTTATGTTTGTGTTTGTTCAATGATCTGAATTGGGCTGCCTGTGAATAAGCAGCTTAGATGATCTCATGTCCCATTATTGTCTTTATACTACAGATAATGACTCATCGAAGTGGTTATTGTATCAGATGCATGCAAATTCCTTGAAAGTAAAATTTAGTTAAAGGTTTGTGGGAAAAAGTTATTGCTTCTGTAAATTGCAAGTAATTGCATCAATGAAGTGAAAATGTATGTTTGTGCCAGGTCCCAAATTTCAAGTCATAGAAATGTGGAGTGAACACAATCAACGTGCTGTGTGAGATCAGTCTTTGCCATGTATTGAAATGGTGAAAGATCAGCATCAAATCCAAATCCCTTGTCAATTTCTAATCAGTCACAGTCACATACATTTACATTGCTTTGACTGCCTTTCCCACCTCACCATTATATAAAACTTCTCCAGTTGAATAGACACTCAAAATTTCCCTCGCTTCTTGGAAAGGAAATTACATCACGTTTTGCCTTGTATGGAAAGATTTCGAATGTGAGCACTTCACGCACGTCTTCTGAATGTGATAACCAAATTTCCATTCAATTCTCATATTGATGATGATTGCTTGTAAGAAAAGAGTTTGAAAAACACGATTTTAGGACTATAGTGAAGAGTTCAGACAGTAACAAGCAAAACCCATGATGATCATTAAGTCCTTTTCCTCTCAAGTCCTCATCTCACCCTAAAATCTGCAGACATACAACACTACACAGAATAGTTATCGGAGAGAAATTATGAATGACTCACATTTTTCAGTGATTCACATATTTTTCTTAAACTTCCCTGCTTGTGTGGTATCACAATGACTGAATGGAAAAAAGAGACCCAAACAACGCAGTAAATCAACAAGAGTTCTTCCATTACAAATATCTCTCCCCTTTTTCAACCCAGAACTCCCCTTTAGCCTCACCGTTTTAACTTAGTTGACATAAGGATTTCAGAGCTGTAAATATAACATAGGTACAGAGCCATTAAGTGACCTACTGAAACATACTTAACAAGCCATATTTCCTGAAGAGTGGAGGGACTTGTGCACTGCCCCTGTTGTTCCTCTGCTACCCCACAGGCTGTGTGGACTGTGATTTCAGCAGTTAATTTAAATTCCTCAAATGCCTCTGGCACTACATTGCAGAGTGGGAGTCTGGAATTGGAATTTATTCATTCAGGAGTCTAAAATACAACATCTTGCTGAATAACTCTCCTGGGAGGAGACAGAGGGAAAATGAAGGAAAGTCATATCTACTGTTCAAAGATTTTGCTGAGTTACAGTTCATATAAGGAAATCAGTCAATTGAAATCAATTAATTAGGCCCTAATCTATGGATTTCACATGACTGGGCAGGGACGCAGCAATTGGTGGGCCTGGGGGGGCATAAGCCCACCCACTTAGCCCAGCCAATCAGAATTATTACAGATACTCTTCAGCATCCCCCTCCTCTGACGATCTCTCCGGTTAAAAAGCCGGATGTGGAGGTCCTGGGCTGGTGTCGTGACATGTGGTCTCTACAATTCTCTAAAACGGCATTGAAGGTGTCTTATGGTAGAGGAATAAGCATTACATTCTCTGCCAAAAGCTCAGGTGAACCATTCCTGTAGTCAGCATGGAAATTGCATGCTCCCTCAAAATTTGAGACATCTGTGGCATTGTGTTGTGACAAAACTGCACCTTTTAGAGTGGCCTTTTATTCTCCCCAGGACAAGGTGCACCTGTGTAATGATCATGCTGTTTAATCAGCTTCTTGATATGCCACACCTGTCAGTTGGATGGATTATTTTGACAAATTATAAAATGCTCACTAACAGGGATGTAAACAAATTTGTGCACAACATTTGAGAGAAATCAGCTTTTTGTGCGTATGGACAATTTCTGGGATCTTTTATTTCAGCTCATGAAACATGGGATCAACATCTTGTTGCGTTTATATTTCTGTTTAGTGTAGATATATAAACACATGCACCAGTATTGCATAAAGTATTGCTATACCTTGTCTGGGGGCTATATAACATTTAGGTCCTTCCAGAAGCTCAGATATAGACCCACTTGTGTGCGTCACCAAGATCACTGTGGTCACGCATGCATGCCATTGCTACAGAATAGCAGAACTCAGTCAGCCCTGACAGCCCTAACAAACACACACACACACACACACACACACACACACACACACACACACACACACACACACACACACACACACACACACACACACACACACACACACACACACTTGAAATCAAATCAAGTCACATTTAATTATTCACATACACGTGTTTAACAGATGTTATTGTGAGTGTAGCGAAATGCTTGTGTTTCTAGTTCCAACAGTGCAGCAATATCTAACAAGTAATATCAAACAATTTCACAACATATACCAAATACGCACAAATCTAAGTAAAGGAATGGAATTAAGAACATATAAATATATGGACAAAGTGCCTTGGTGTGAAAGCTCTCACTCTGGGGGCCTTGATATTGGCCAAAGGTTGCTGTGAGGACAGCGCTCCACAGCTGTGGAAAACAGACAGTGTCAAGCTGCAGCATATCTTCCCATTTTTTAAGGTAATAAATGGAAATTTGCAAAAGCCATCCATCCAGGCCAGACTAAACTTGTCTTTCCCACTAACAATGATGTGCTACTTGGAAGATAGGCTTATTGATCATCCAGACCATCAGAGATTAATGATAGCTGCAAGTATGAAATCCATTACAATCACCATCCATCCATGTGTGGGCTGGATGGTGGATACTGTTAATTACATTAACATGGACATTAATACTGCATGACCTCATTGTAGTCTACTGAGGATAGTCTGTGCAAGGCCAAAATTCATGCTTATAAATGTTTTTATTGGCACAGCACATAAAGAAAACAATGGTAAGCCCTACATGAAAGGAACATAGGTCGTAAAGTGAGTATTCTACAATGGTAATATTTAAATACCCCTTTAGTCGATGCTACTCATGAGAAGTAAAGTGCCCCTAGCGACGGACATTTGTATTGGACTAACTGATTACTCCTTTCTGTTTCACATCTTAAAAACGCAGTGGTAAGCAACGCTGTTGAGGGCGTATGGACTCGGTCGGCCGTAGGTCAGTGAGCAGCACTGTTAATTCCTCCAGTCTGGAACGGATTGTAGACGCAGTTATCATTTCAGTCTATTTAGGCTCGCGATTTTCCTTCGTTCAATTTTTCAACTGAAGGCCTTTCACTGAAAAGTGGGTGTCTCCTCACTACTGGTGTTCAGACAGCGGCGAGTGCAGAAGTGTGTCCTCGATGGCAGGGTGGAAGGACGGCTCGGTGCAGGAGAAGTATCGACTGGTTGTGGTTGGAGGTGGTGGTGTCGGAAAGTCAGCCCTAACTATACAATTTATCCAGGTTAGTAAATAGTCGGCCGTTTCTCCAGCCACTTTGCACGGAATGTTTGGGAATCTGGAGGGAGGCTGACTGAGGTGTTGCGAATGGGGATCCCACAAGTGTATGCTGGGGTTTAGTTCATTTTCTTCTCGCAATAGTGGGCTACATTCGCCGAGGCCTGTTTAGCACAGAACATATTCTGGAAAAACACTTGAAATTGTGTTAGATACCATTTTTACTTTAAGCCTATTTGTCAGTACAATGAATGACGCCAATTGGCAACGTAATCTCGCTGGGCTATGGAAAGTAACTGTGGAATAAATAGTCTCACAATTGTGATTTAGGCTGAACTCTGATTTAAAACTGTATAACCTAAGTATTATAACATTCGGCTACCTGTACAATCTGTACAACCGAAATTAAAAAATACTTATTTGCAAAGTTGAGTTGTCAACATCTCTCTTGTTTTGTAGCTATATTTGGGTGGATCGTCCTGCCCGGTGCGGCGCTACATCAGTCTATAATTGTTGGCTACAATATAACACGTCGTTCAGCATTTCTGGGCCTGCTGTACTTGAAAGCATAAATCTGAAACAAAACCCCTATGTAAACTCACATTGAACGTATTTTCCATCATACCCATTAGGTGCAGTATTGACAAATCTATTGCCTACCATTTTTATTCATGTAGACAATGTTCATTATCGGACAATGAATATGCCTATTGAATAGCCTAATAACGGTTTAGCCAACAGACTAACTAACCTTCATTTGGATCCAAAAAATCTAAGTGAATCAGACTATGATATAAAGAAATTCCTACACATCCATAACTGTAAGCATATTAATTACAGAGAATAACCCTACATGTAAGCCTTTCTCTAACATTGATATCATGTGTGAATCTTGATCAATCCCTTGTGTTGCTCAAACAGTTGCAGAGCAATGACAGCTGCTGCTAAAGACAGTTGTTGTTCAAGCCAGTGGCCCAAGCAGCCATTGCCCAGCCACAGTTGTCCTTTATAGCCTTGTCAATGGCATTCCAACACAGTGTGTTGTCCATAGGTACCCACACTTTTAACTCTTTGTCTTTCCCCTTTCACTATCAAAACCTTCATATTCACAGTTAGTTTCTTGGTGAAGCTGCTCATGAAAGTGTAACTGAGAGTGAGTGGACAAGCTTTGGAATCCCTTTTGTGTCTTCTTGAGTCTATAATGCCAGGTACTAATTCCAGGAGACTAGACTGGAGGCGGGCAGCTGCATGTCTAAAGTGACTGAGACAATAGTGGGGCAGTCTGCAGCAAGTGCTGCTTGGCAATTTTGTTGTGATCTGAAGGTCTAATAAGGTTTCAGAAAGCTCATTAAATGTATACCATGGATATTGGTCAGATCAGATTACTGTACCACGGTTCAGCCATTCTGACCCTATTCTTCTTTGGAATGGAACAGTAGGTTAAGTATTGTATAAACACTTCAAAGTCCTTTAGTATTTTTAGCAAATACTTGTGTTTTGGTCCAAACAAGGAAACATGCACTGTTGACTTGTTCCAGTAGGAATAGGGAACAGCAAACCGCAGTACAAGTTCCGTATTACAGTGTAATGAGACAGTAATGTGATTAATTACCATGTGATATGAAACTAATAATACTGATAGGACAGTAACACCAAGATAATAATAGACTGGTTATTACATTTTGTTTCAGCAACAAGATTGTTGTTTGTTAACAAGATGAGTAGAATATAAGATAGGTAGGAGAAGACTGTATGCAGATCAGCGATCAGCAGTTCACAGATATTTTCTGGATGATTACTTTGTCATGGCAACGGTGCCTTTGGAGCCTTTAGTTGAAATTTGCAGGTCAGTCCGCACTCACTAAAGAACATTCATTTGGGAAATAAGACTCTTTGTTTCTATGCACTTAGCATTTCAGAATATGTCCAATCCAGTCTTGATCAACACTCTTTATTCCTCTTTATAATAACCATACCACAACTGTGTTCATTGTGAATAGCGGTATAACATAATAATGTGCAACCATATCTTTTAGATGAGCATCAACCTCTTATTTGTCCCTTGACATGCAAAGGAATTCCCAATATATACAGTATGTCAAATCTGTGAGAAATGAGTGTAGTATTAATGGCCTATATGCTCTGCATGCATAGTTTATAGCAGGGTTCCTCAACTGGTGGCCCGCTTGTTGGACATAAAATACTGTAAAAACACCAGGAAATCAGCTCCAAGTGATTTTAATTTTGGAAATATTTTCCAAAGTATTCTCACACATAATAGAGAGATCTATATGATTGTATACAAATGTAAGCAAGGCTTGAAATATATATATTTTTGGGTCAAATATTATATCTGTTTGGCCTCTTGCGGTCAATTTGCATTCTAAAAATTGTTTCTAACTATGCTCCGGCCCCCTGACCATCCGCTCAAGTAAAAATCGGCCCGCAGCTGAATTTAGTTGATGATCCCTGGTTATAGGCTCTGGATCCTCACCCAGCCCAAGCAATCTGATCCAAGATCTAAACCACAGAACTTGGAGGGTGGGATGGGATGTCACTCACCCATGGCCCAGCCAGAGCCCCGAGCTGAGAGAGAGAGGGCCAGGGGTCTTTCGGACAGTGCTGTGGGAGAACACACATACTTTAGCAGAATGTTACAGCAGGTTAATATCCTGGGCAGTGTGTGTGGGTACTCAGCGACACACTGCCTGGCCCTGCAGCATTTAGGTTTCTTCAGTTTTATTTGTGCACTATTGCAGCTGGCCAAACAAGTGCTTGAGCTTATTAACCAATATCATTCATCTGTTACTGGGTGATTCATAGCCCCTAAAAAGGCAAAGGAAGTTCTATACTTGGCTGAGCACCATTACAGTGTTTTATGCCAACCATTTGGCTGTCACTTTGCTATTCACCTTGTAGACAAGATCTAGTCAAAATTGTAGTTGGTGTGTTGACTGCATTCCTTTGCGTATTTATTTTGTATATGTCTGTGGATGTAAAGAAAAACAAGGAATTTGGTCATGTGTAGAATGTTGACATCATGGAAAGCGCCTACATCCTATTAGAGTTTTCTAGAAGCCGGCTGCCAGGGGGAAAGACTCACAGCTGGCTGTTGAGTCCAGACTTTCCCATCCAGATCTGTGGAGGGGTGGAGGGTCAGTTGGGGTGGGGGACGGAGTGTTGTCTGAGTCATGTTGGGTTAATGACCATGGAACAGCCGGAATCAGCACCTTTGGAAAAGGAAGTCCCTCCACTCCTGTTCATTTTCTATGGACCTCCTAGATTTGTAAAGGACAACATGAGCCGCAGCCTGCCTAACTGGCTGGGCTTGTGGGTGTGATTGTGTGTGGTAGTGTGCACTTGATGGAATTAGATAAGATTTACTGGTGAAAAAAAACCTGACGCCCTTTTTACAGTAAAGGGATTACAGAGATACATTTGAATCTATAGAGAAATGTAAAGCCTCTATCCTATTAAGCATACTGTCTTGGCTCAATTTGAGTGGGATGAACAACAAAAAAACTTTCTTGGCTCAGTAACCATGCTTCCATCCACAGTTTTTATCCGAGTAAAGTCATACCTTATAAGAAAATCACGACAGCTGTGATGGAAACAGGAAGTTTCGGTACAATTTTATAAATGTCCACAGATCAATAGTTCGTTCGACTTGGTGGGATCTTTTTGTGTCGGCAAATTTAATAATGTGAGAAATGGAGGTGAAAACACCTTTATGCGCAAATATGCAGTTTATTAGGCTACAGATGAAAAAAGTTATGAACTTCACAGGGTGGTGAAAGTGCACAATGATCTTGATGCTCCTTTCCAATAAATCTTATTCTGGTGATCGATGCTTGACTGCCATTTTGACAAATACAAACATTCTTGCTCTTATCCATAATAATCTCATCATATAGACTAGCCTCCCTGCACAGTCTACCCACAT
The DNA here is from genome assembly GCF_016432855.1 of Salvelinus namaycush. Taxonomy (NCBI): domain Eukaryota; kingdom Metazoa; phylum Chordata; class Actinopteri; order Salmoniformes; family Salmonidae; genus Salvelinus; species Salvelinus namaycush. Next base: position 77,125,127 of record NC_052307.1, read on the forward strand.
TGTATCTGTGAGCTGTTGGATAGAGCGCACATGTCAAGACCAGAGTAGACACATTTTGTATTTAATGCAAGTGTTTTATGTGACAAAACTATGGGTAGAGTTGAAAATGTGATGGAAACATTGAAGTTTAGATTTCTATTCGGCACATGACAACTTAAGCGTGCACTACGTCATCACGCACTGATTTTATCTGAAACAAGTCAATTTGGTGGAAACACACCACTGTATTTTAGAATATTCTCATGAAAATCTGTCGCCAATTGGATGGAAGCCTAGTTACTGTAACTGTTATAGTGTATACTAGACTAGTCACACAATGGCTGAAGTGAGGTTCCTTTTACAGTGCAGGGAGGATGATGTCACCCTTTACAATAACAGAGTGACAGGGCAGGCAGGTCATCATCACTGGGAGTAGTTGAAGTGAAGACACAGCCAAGCCAGTGAGTAGAATGGCAGAGAGGTGACATAACATTGAGTCATCAAAAAAAAAAAATGGAACACAGTGTTATTCAACAGATGGAAAACATGACTCAATGTGGGGTGGTGGGGTTCAAGCCATTTGATCCCATATCTAATGTCACTCATTTGCTTGGCCGATGGTATGAACAACATTTCTGCTATGGTTCCTTTGTGGAAGTTATCATTAGCAACCATGGCACCTGTGGGAGTGAAATGCTATCTTCTCGCCAGACTGGATGACAGAGTAGTAAAGCATGGTGTTGCATGAACACACAGCTGCTAATATTAGTCCTTATCACTGACTCTTTCATTTCTGCTGGAGTTGACTCCCTGCTGTGTGATTCAGTGGGAGAGCACACTATCCAGCCTGATAGAGTCATGAAGGATTAGATACAGACCAGTATGATCAGAGGTTAAAGACACCTAAACAGTGAGTACTTAAGTGCTCTCTTTTTTGCTCTCTCTACCCCCTCTCTCTCATCTCTCTCTCTGTCTCATTCTGAGCATGGTTTTGATTACTGAGATGAGGTCATTTAGGAGAAATGCTGCTGCTCTGGGTTCTAATTGAATAAATACAGATTAAGCACGTGGGCGTTCTTTCCTGGGCATTTGCAGGCAAGGTGTGTGTGTGTGTTTGTGTGTGTGTGTTTGTGTGTGTGTGTTTGTGTGTGTGTGTGTTGTGTGTGTGTGTGGTTGTGTGTGTGTGTTTGTGTGTGATGGGGTTGGGGGATTGTTTCATGCACATTTCCCTGAAATAGACGCAGCGGGCTAAGTAAAGTGTTTGCAGCAGAGGTGATGGGGGTGTGCATGCCTACACACCCAGGACAAGGTGGCTGAGTACCAGGCGGTGTGGAAACTGACCACGACCAGCACACTTTAAAACTTTTTTGGGACATAGAATGCTACAACACTGACTATCTAGCTTGGTGATACGTCACATACCATATACCACTGATCCAATTTGGCTTGAGCTGGTTGTTCATTTCCTTTGAGGGAGTTGGTAACCCCACACATTTAGCTGTGTGTGTGTGTTTGGTAGTGCTGCCAAGGTGGGTGATGAGGGAACATTGTTGGTGTTGTTCTCCAGGAGGGTCACCTGTTGATTTCTCACAGAGCTGGCTCATTGACTGAGCGTTCCTGTGAAGTGAACCGCTCTCTGAGCTCATAGCAGGGAAGTAGTTTTCACAGCACTTCATTCTGAGCCACTAAAACAACAACTCTCCTGCTTACATTGCAAAAAAGTCCTGTAGAAGTCATTTTCCAATTCCATATGGGTGTTGTCAGAGGGAGAGAAAATTCATACATTTCCCTCTAACCTAAATGTTATAATTTGATGAACATGTTATAATGACCATACACATTCCTATGAATGTATTTGTATGATAGTTTTGAGTGCATGATGCAGCACAATGTTTGCGCAACATTGTAATCATGTTTAGTTCTTAAAGGCTTAGACTCAAGGGTTAAGAGATAACGTTGAAATTATTTTGGTTTTCAATGACACAAGTCTGTGATGGTCTCTTACCCTAAAGCAGGGGTCCCCAATTAGATTCAGCCGTGGGCCTATTGTTTTCTTGAGTGGAGGGTTGGGGGGCCGGAACATCATTATAAATAATTTAAAATCAATTTGAGCTGATTTCCTGGTGATTTTACAGTAATGTATTTATTCTTTGCTCAGAACTTAGGGGGGGGGGGGCAAATAAAATCGTCTGAATTTGGCCCGCGGTCTGCCTATTTGGGAACCCTGCCCTAAAGGATAAGGAAGGATGTAATACCAGTCTGTAACTTGATATTAGATTGAGTCTGAATAAAAACCCTATGGGGATCTAATCACAATAAAACCCATTCAGCAGGTCTTGCAGTTGGTGTCTGTGTACCCAGAGACTGATGTGATGTTATTCTGAGCAAAGATCAGGTTTATTATTGATGTATCATTAGACTGGGTGGAGTCAGGTTTCTCTACTATCTTTGTTTTCTGTCCAAACATCTAGCATTTGTACCTCAATAGGCAGAACATGGTTACATAGTAGTGCTGATCATAACATAGTACATTTCAATAAGATCAGATCAATGATAAACTCACTGTCCGTGGTACCTGTGGTAAAGAATAAGGCAGGAGACCAACTCTGACTATGCTCTTTTAAAAAGTTTATGGAGGACCACTTCCTTGTTGCCTGGGTAACAGACCAGAACCTGGCATAGTGCCATGGGTCAGACCAATAACAATTCTCACTCCCTGAGCAGGGGTGTCAACTAGCACGGACTTTGCTGATAACTACTTTGAGGGAAAATGTACTTGCCATGACTGTGATATGTGGTTGTCTCGTCTAGCTCACCCTAAAAGCACAAACATAATGTATTTCGACCCCTAAAAGCACCAAAAGGGGTAATTTTTTACACAATTGGAAATGATGGCAAAATGACACTTTCTGTCAAACAGTAACACTTCTTATTTTATTAACCTTTTCCAACACAAGTAAATGGTTTAAATGCCCCAAAATAAGCATATATTTTAACATTTTCACACATTTCTAGTCAAGTTATCCATTCAAAGTGTTGTGTTTCTGTGATACTCAGAAACATTGTTGGGAACAGACAACAGCAAGAATTTTAAAATGTATTTAACTAGGCAAGTCAGTTAAGAACAAATTCTTATTTTCAACGACGGCCTTGGAACAGTGGGTTAACTGCCTTGTTCAGGGGCAGAAGGATAGATTTTTACCTTGTCAGCTTGGGGATTCGATCTTGCAACCTTTCAGTTACAAGTCCAACGCTCTAACCACTAGGCTACCTGCCGCCCCGAAGGTAGAAGAAGGTAGATACAACAATACATCACACAAAGCAGCCACAGCTGTCAGTAAGAGTGTCCATGATTGAGTCTTTGAACGAAGATGTTAAGATAAAACTGTCCAGTTTGAGTGTTTTGTTGCAGCTCTTTCCAGTCGCTAGCTGCAGCGAACTGAAAAGACGAGCGACCCAGGGATGTGTGTGCTTTGGGGACCTTAACAGAATGTGACTGGTAATCTGACATACCGGTATGACCTAAGGTAGCCACCGAGATGGGTGTTATAGGCGATATGGTCACCGGTGTCATCAGACTTTTAGGTCTAACTTTGGAACGCTGTGGGCTATAAACACATTTCCAATTGCATCTGAAAGATGACTCTCAACTTGGTATAGAGACAGTGACTGGAATCTAAATGTAATTAATGTTTATTTAATCATTTTACTGGCTGCCACACCCCCCAGGGACCACATCTGCGGTGGCCTCATATCTACAGTGCATTCGGAAAGTATTCAGACCCCTTGACTTTTTCCAAATTTTGTTACGTTACAGCCTTATCCTAAAATTGATTTAATAAATGTTTTCCTCATCAATCTACACACAATACCCCATAATCACAAAGCGAAAACAGTTTTTTAGAAATACCTTATTTACATAAGTATTCAGACCCTTTGCTATGAGACTCGAAATTGAACTCAGGTGCATCCTGTTTCCATTGATCATCCTTGAGAAGTTTCTGCAACATGATTGGAGTCCACCTGTGGTAAATCCAATTGATTGGACATGATTTGGAATAGCACACACCTGTCTATATAAGGTCCCACAGTTGAAAGTGCATGTAAGAGCAAAAACCAAGCCATGAGGATGAACGAACTGTCTGTAGAGCTCCGAGACAAAATTGTGTCGGCACAGATCTGCAGCATTGATTTCTGCAGCTTTGAAGGTCCCCAAGAACACAGTGGCCTCCATCATTCTTAAATGGAAGAAGTTTGGAACCACCAAGAATCTTCTAGAGCTGGCCGCCTGGCCAAACTGAGCAATAGGGGGAGAAAGGCCTTGGTCAGGGAGGTGACCAAGAACCGATGGTCACTCTGACAGAACTCCAGAGTTCCTCTGTGGAGATGGCAGATCCTCCCAGAAGGACAACCATCTCTGCAGCACTCCACCAATCAGGCCTTTATGGTAAAGTGGCAAGACGGAAGCCACTCCTCAGTAAAAGGCACATGACAGCCCGCTTGAAGTTTGCCAAAAGACACCTAAAGGACTCTCAGAACATGAGAAACAAGATTCTTTGGTCTGATAAAACGAAGATTGAACTTTTTGGCCTGAATGCCAAGCGTCACGTCTGGAGGAAACCTGGCACCATCTCTACGGTAAAGCATGGTGGTGGCAGCATCATTTGGGGATGTTTTGCAGCAGCAGGGACTGGGAGACTAGACAGGATCGAAGGAAAGATGAACAGAGCAAAGTACAGCGAGATCCTTGATGAAAACCTGTTCCAGAGCGCTCAGGACCTCAGACAGGGGCATATGTTCACCTTCCAACAGGACAACGACCCTAAGCACACAGCCAAGACAATGCAGGAGTGGCTTTGGAACAAGTCTTGGAACTCAATGTCCTTGAGTGACCCAGACAGAGCCCGGACTTGAACCCGTTCGAACATCTCTGGAGAGACCTGAAAATAGCTGTGCAGCGACGCTCCCCATTCAACCTGACAGAGCTTAAGAGGATCTGCAGAGAAGAATGGGAGAAATTCTCCAAATACAGGTGTGCCAAGCTTGTAGAGTCATACCCAACAAGACTCAAGGCTGTAATCACTGCCCAAGGTGCTTCAACGTCTGAATACTTATGTAAATGTGACATTTCAGTTTATTTTATTTTATACATTTGCAAAAATAAACTGTTATTGCTTTGTCATTATGGTGCATTGTGTGTAGATTGATGAGAGAAAATAGGATTTAATACAATTTAGAATAAGGCTGTAACGTAACAAAATGTGGAAAAAATCAAGGAGTCTGAATACTTTCCAAATGCACTGTATATCTTTTCAGGGTACATACATCTACACCTGTAACAAAATTGGTGCTTTTATCACAAATTTTACTATTGAGTCCACATTTTCAGCTTAGCCACGCACCACTAGTACACAAAATAGATGACGTTTTTGACCCCTGTTGGTGATTTTAGGGTTAACATTAATGCATTAATCTTAAGTCTTTAAGTCTGCTAAATGACAAAAATGTAAAGATAAATAATAATGGGACTGGGATTTGAATGGTCAGGACACCCCCGCCCATCTGCATGCAGTGGGTAGGAGAGATCTTCTCGGGTTCGGACCAGAATAGACCCGAGGACAATCATACACAAACCCGAATGGACCCGATGACAACCAGACCTAGACCCAATTCGTACCCTAACAGGTCCGGGTCTAGACCAGACCCGATTGGAACCGAGTGACAATTTTTTTTGCCAAATTGCTCTTCTGGTTAACAAATACGTCTTTAAATTTTGGCTAGGCCTTCTATAAGTTAATAAATTAACCTTTATTAGCGTAAAACAAATATGCTATAGCCTATGCAAAGCAGTGGTCTGGTGTACTCTGGTCTATCAGCTGTAGTTACATAGACCTGAGACCCACTGACAATCAAACAGGACCCACCCGAGGGAAAAATTAGAACTTTGGACCTGGTCGGGTCTCGGGTATTCAGGTTAGGGTCTCGGTATTCAGGTTGGGATGGACCCGTGACCCGTGAATGCCTCTAGTGGGTGGTGTGGTCCACGTTCACTGAGAGCAGGCCTTTCCATTGGCTCCTAGTGAATAAACTGCATTACAGAAGGCTTCCACTGAAGGCAAGTCTTCTCATCACGACTATTATCAGTGTCTAATTGACCCTGAGTCTTAGACAGACAGAGACTAGAGACAGGGGGAGTCGGTGACACTGATTGCCCCCCCCCCCCCCCATGTAGAAGTGCTACCACCAATCAGAGAGCTTACTGTTATTCCTGTATATTCGATGGATATTAATGTTGATAATGTATGGTCAGGTGGAATGTTCCTCCCTGTTGAGTTTCACTATACTAGAGTGCCACAGCAAAGGGTTTTTGTTGTTGCTCTAACATGGTCATGGCTATTCATAGAGGAGAGGAGATGATAGACAGGTGTTGGGGGGAAACAAGTGATGGTTAGAGAAAAGCAGTGGGTATGTGTTTACCCCTCCCCCCTCGATTCACCACAGGGTCTCCTCTCTCTCTCTCTCTCTCCCCGTTGGTCTCACATCAGGGCAAGTATTTACTCCTGTGGCTTTTCAAAGGCCCTGCCTCTACTTTAGGTATCCTGTTTACCTGAATCAACTGCTTGTAGAAACCATGTCTGGCAAGGCATGAGCTCACACACACACACACACACACACACACACACACACACACACACACACACACACACACACACACGAAAATGAGACTGGGCTGACAGTTAGTCAAAAAACCCACAACAATGGAGTCTACCTCTCACCTTGCAGAGGATAAGAGTTGTTGTTTCCACTTGTTTCTTGTTTCTTCGGGTAGAATTCAGATTCTATTTCTATCCCCTTTTTTATGCAGTCACAGTAAAAAACTATTTCCAGTTCATCTGTGGGTTTAGCAAACAGTGACTGTGATTCTCTGTGTTCCCAGGGACAGCAGGGGAGAGGATCCAGAGAGTGCCTGTGTTTCTGTTCAGATAATCACTTCCCACCAGGAACAGATTAGAATACGGCTGCCTGGCCTGGGGCTGTGTAAATGTTCATGGTCTGCACGGACACAGGGAACATATGCCTCCCATCTCCAAGCTCACACAAATGACATCTGCTGGAGGATCTGTCGCTTGTGTTTACCAGCCTCCCCTCATTTGGCCCGATCCATAGAGTTACATTGAAAAAGGGAATATCAAAGAGTGACAAGAGGAAAAGTAACGTGTGTCACATCATCTTTAACACAATCTGCTTTGTGTGAACTTTGGTCTGTAACTGTAACTTTCTCACTTATTGAGCTTCAACTTGGTTGACTGTTCATATAAGATATGGAGGCATGGGTTCCTCTCAGACCTCTATCATCTATGACAGGGTTAGACAGCCCTGTTCCTGTAGTCCCGCAGGTACGGCAGGATTTTGTTCCAACTAGGCACCACACCTGACCAATTGAGCTAATTAAACAGTTCAGTGCCTAAATTCAACACACCTAGTTTTTCAGGTCAATTAAATCAAACACATGAAGTTCCTGTGGTCCTCCAGGACCAGGGTTGTCTACCCCTGATCTATACTGAACACATATCAACGCAGCATGTAGATTGTTGGTCCCATGTTTCATGAGCTGAAATAAAAGTTCCCAGAAATGTTCCATACACACAAAAAGCTTATTTCTATCAATTTTGGTGCACAAATTTGTTTACATCCCTGTTAGAGAGCATTTCTCCTTTGGCAAGATAATCCATCCACTTGACAGGTGTGGTAAATCAAGTAGCTGATTAAACAGCATGATCATTACACAGATTCACCTTGTGCTGATGACAATAAAAGGCTACTCTAAAATGTGCAGTGCCACAGATGCTACAATCCCACAGATGTCTCAAGTTTTGAGGGAGCGTGCAATTGGCATGCTGACTGCAGGAATGTCCACCAAACCTGATGCCAGAGAATTTAATGTTAATTTCTCTACCATAAGCTGCCTCCAACGTCATTTTAGAGAATTTGTCAGTACGTCCAACCGGCCTCACAACCACAGACCACGTGTAACCACTTCAGCCCAGGACCTCCACATCCGGCTACTTCACCTGCTGGATCGTCTGAGACCAGCCACCCGGACTGCTGATGGAACTGAGGAGTATTTCTGTCAGTAATAAAGTCCTTTAGTGGGGAAAAACTCATTCTGATTGGCTGGGCCTGGCTCCCCAGTGGGTGGGCCTATGCCCTCCCAGGCCCACCCATGGCTGCACCTCTGCCCAGTGATGTGAAATCCATAGATTAGGTCCTAATGAATTGATTTCAATTGACTGATTTCCTTATATGAACTGTAACTGTTGCATGTTTCGTTTTTATATTTTTGTTCAGTATATGACACGATGAGGCTGTGGGTGTGTGACCATGTGTGACACAGCACTTCCCCAGACAGGCATTGGTTTAAAATGATTTCTCAGCAGCAACCCCTCCTGGGACATTAGCTATCTAGAGCAGGTGTTCCCAAACTGGGGTACGCGCAATGGCGTCGGGGCTACGCCAAATAAAATGTGATTCACATTTTTAAACGGTCCATTTATATTTATAGCCAATGTAGCGGCTGCTCATGCTGGTATCTGTACTGATGGCGCAAAGCCATGACAGGGAGACATAGTGGAGTGGTAACGCGCGTGCAAGCAGCTCCCTACGCCACTTGGGTACACTGCAGCATCCACCGAGAGGCTCTTGCTGCCAAGGAAATGCCTGAGAGCTTGAAAGACGTTTTGGACACTACAGTGAAAATGGTTAGCTTTGTTAAAGCAAAGCCCCTGAACTCTTGTGTATTTTCTGCACTATGCAATGATATGGGCAGCGACCATGTAACACTTTTACAGCATACAGAAGTGTGCTGGTTATCAAGGGGCAAAGTATTGACACGTTTTTTTAAATTGAGAGACGATCTTAAAGTTTTCTTTACTGACTATAATTTTCACTTGTCTCACCACTTGCATGATGACAGGCCAGTCGTGTGAGAAACCAATCTGGGTGATATTTTTTCTCGCCTGAATGATCTGAATCTAGGATTACAGGGACTCTCCGCAACTATATTCAATGTGCGGGATAAAATTGAGGCAATGATTAAGAAGTTGGAGCTCTTCTCTGTCTGCATTAACAAGGACAACACACAGGTCTTTCCATCATTGTATGATTTTTTGTGTGCAAATGAACTCAAGCTTACGAACAATGTCAAATGTGATATAGCGAAGCACCTAAGTAAATTGGGTGCGCAATTACGCAGGTACTTTCCCGAAACGGATTACACAAACAACTGGATTCGTTATCCCTTTCATGCCCTGCCTCCAGTCCACTTACCGATATCTGAACAAGAGAGCCTCATCGAAAGTGCAACAAGCGGTTCTGTGAAAATTTTATTTAATCAGAAGCCACTGCCAGATTTCTGGATTGGGCTGCGCTCAGAGTATCCTGCCTTGGCAAATCACGCCGTTAAGACACTGATGCCCTTTGCAACCACGTACCTATGTGAGAGTGGATTCTCGGCCCTCACTAGCATGAAAACTAAATACAGGCGCAGACTGTGTGTGGAAAATGATTTAAGACTGAGACTTAAATACAACCCAACATGTGTATCCTTTCAAGCACACCCTTCTCATTAACCTGTGGTGAGTTATTCACAATTTTCGATGAACAAATAAGGTTTTATATGTAAGATGGTTAAATAAAGAGCAAAATTATTGATAATTATTATTTGTGCCCTGGTCCTGTAAGAGCTCTTTGTTACTTCCCACGAGCCGGGTTGTGACAAAAACTCACACTCATTCTTATGTTTAATATATGTATCGTGTAGTGTGTGTATGTTTGGCAGGCTTACAATGATGGCAAAAAACAACATTTGAGAGTGCGCTGACCCTGGTGCTAGAGGAGGTACACAGCTGGAGGAATGTTTGAAGGGGTATGGGACTATAAAATGTTTTGGAACCACTGATCTACTGATCCTCCTTCGGCCACCTTTCCTTCCAGTTCTCTGCTGCCAATGACTGGAACGAACTGCAAAAATCCTGAAGCTGAAGACTCATATCTCCCTCACTAGATTTAAGCACGAGCTGTCAGAGCAGCTCACAGATCACTGCACTTGTACATAGCCCATCTGTAAATAGCCCATCCAACTACCTCATCCCCATACTGTATTTATTTATTTATCTTGCTCCTTTACACCCCAGTATCTCTACTTGCACATTCATCTTCTGCACATCTATCACTCCAGTGTTTAATTGGTATATTGTAATTACTTCGCCACCATGGCCTATTTATTGCCTTACCTCCCTTATCTTACCTCATTTGCACACACTGTATATAAACTTTTCTATTGTATTATTGATTGTATGCTTGTTTATTCAATGTGTAACTCTGTGTTGTATGTGTCGAACTGCTTTGCTTTATCTTGGCCAGGTCGCAGTTGTAAATGAGAACTTGTTCTCACCTAGCCTACCTGGTTAAATAAAGGTGAAAAAATATATATAATCTAGAGCATGTGTTAGACCCCAGACCTATCACTATATCTGTCTGTGTGTTGTTGAGGGGCTGTTTCAGTGGCTGTCTATGGTCAGGCCCTGGGGGCCGGAGTTGTGTCACACTTTTCCCCCATCCCTAGCAAACAAAGATGATTTAAACTATTTGCGTTGTAATCTGAAGATGATGATTAGTTGATGATTGGAACTGGGTGTGTTAGTTGGGACAGGGGCAAAAGTGTGACACCAATCAGGCCTCCGAGGACTGGAGTTGCCCATCCCTGGTCTAGACTCTATGGTATGACGTGGATGGCTGTCAGTCGGCCTTGGTACTCCAAGAGCCCATGGCTTCTACCTGATCCAGAGAGAGGCAATTGGTCTCACCCCCCCCCCCCCCCTCCCTCTCTTGATCTGTTAGAACATAAAATATTTGTATGTCTGTCTCCCTGTATGTCTCTCCCTTTTATTTACTCTCAACAAAGATTTAGTGTCAGATCTGCCAGGCTGTTTGGTAGGCTATACTGCAGCTACTGCAGCCCATTCGTTTAGTCATAGTTATATGATATATTGACACGTTTCATTTGCGCTCAGTGGGGATGCCCTGAGTGGGTTGGTTTTGAGAAACTTTAATTAGACATGGCTTTTGTTTTCTTCTCAAATCTGTCCGTAGAGGCCATAGTTGTCCACACTAGCCACAGGCTATTGTTGCCATAACATTTGACTATCATCTTGCAAAATCATGATCGGATCTGCCTAAAATGTCTTGTGTCAACAGTACCACAGCATTCCAGTCAGTCTGGTCCCTGATCTCACCACAGCACGTTATACTGGTTCTGTTTGTTTGATTTGGATAGATCTGATCTGGGTCCCAAATGGCACCCTATTCATGACTGACTGTGTTACTGAGTGTCTGAGACAACAGTGGCCTGGAGACATCGTGTAACGGATGGCTCCAACAACAAACAGCAGTGGCAGTTAGAGAAAGGAGAAGAACCCACAGCTTCTATTATCCCTCCTGTTTGTTTTGATTTCATTTTCTCTCCCCAACCTCTGCTGTACTCAGTCTCTCTGGGACAATGTCACCGTGGATTAGGCATAATGACTGTTTCAGGAATTCACTGGAGCAAGCTCTCTTTGTTGTTTAAAAAATAAAAGATGCTAGAGCCTTGATGTAGGGTTGTTCAGTTTGGTCCCCCAATATATGAGTAACGGTTTGCATTACTGAAAGATACAATCCCAAACGGGCATTAAAAAGGCACAGCAATCGTCAAAACAATATTTGCATCGGTCCCTATCCGAACAAATGTAGACAGGTCTGATCATGATACTCATTAATCACAATAGGAGGAATTCCTAGCATTCCTTCTGATGTTTGCTTGCTTTATGTGTGCTGTTGAGAACTAATGTAATGTATGCTGCCGTGTCAGAGGCAATACTGCAGAGCATGCTGAAACATACTCCCTCCAGCCCAACACTGCAATTTGACTAAAATCTAAACAAGTGTTTACTCAAATCACTCCTCACTCCAGACAGTCCTCTTCCCGACTCTTGTGCAGTCAGAGGATCTGTTAATTGAATTATTAATAGTTTGCTTATCACATCGAGTTAGGCTTGTCAAATGCACCTCCTGTCTGAATCACAGATCATATCAGGCTGTCCCTGCTGGCTGCCTGTCACCCAGGTGAGCGAGACTGACAGAGAGAAGAGAAGTGTGGGTACTTGTGAAGCTGCGCGTGTTGTCTTTGATAATCTCCTTCTCTATTCATTCCACTGCTGAGGCCTGTTTCACTGTGACCGTATCATTCCTCGCATTGGAGATTCATATAACAACAAGATGACTATGGGAAAATGCCATGCTGTGAAGCTCATGCCCCCATATCTCTCAACCCCATGCAGCCAATCTGACTAAAAGGCTTTTAGGCTAGGCACAAAGGATACTCTTTAGTCAATTTGTTTAGGTATTGTTTCTCAGAATCCATGTGCCATTTGTCCCTCATTATCATGTCTCTATAGAAGTTATTTTTCACTGTGAGTATTGTAGAGAGAGTGCCATGTCACTCCTGCGTCACTGTTATTTCCCATCTAGACATTGCAGAGAGAGTGATTTCACCGTGCCTCTCTACAGTCCGTTTCCCATGTGGGTGTTAGAAAATCAATGTCTGTGTAGAGCTGGAGAAGTGAGGATCTGTGTCAGACAGAATGTTGCTAGCTGACCAAAGCAAAGGCTTGTTTGTTAGAACGTGTCTGTCCACTCCTGGGACTAAAACCTCTGAGTCTGTTCATAGGGGGATGGGGACGGCCAGGCAGACTAATGGTGTGTCACTGAGAGCCTGGTTCTGGGACGTCCCGTCACTGGCTGCCCTACCCTGGGGCCTTGTCTAGGCTTAGGCAGGCTCTGGGCTGGCTGACAGTTGGCACTGTCTGGGCAGGCTGCTGGCTGTCTGCAGGCAGCTGAGGCTGAGCTGAGACTGACTCATTACTGCTGGGCACCTGCTGTCCGGAGAGGAGAGGAGAGGAGAGGAGAGGAGAGGAGAGGAGAGGAGAGGAGAGGAGAGGAGAGGAGAGGAGAGGAGAGGAGAGGAGAGGAGAGGAGAGGAACAACCCCTCTCAACAGGTGAGGAGTGCAGCATGAATGACTCCCCATCTGTGCTGATGACAGTGGGTGAGCAGGCGTGTGGCCTCATTATGCCCGTAACAACTGGGCCTGGGCCTATTTTGTGGTTTAGGTTAATGGTTAAGGTTCCAGATGGGATATGGAGAGCTGATCTGTAATCAGTTTTCAAGGGGTAGGTAGAAAGAAATGGCAGTGGGGGCTAGTGGGAGGCTCAGCTGCTGTTCTGTGGCTGCTAAGAGAGACAGGGTCACTGGTTATGGCTCCTAATATGTACTCAGCACCAGTTGGTCTCAACAAACACAAATGAACGAGAATGTTTAGTTGGCACAAGCAAGCGCACACCAAGTTAACAGCCGTCTAACAAGTGTGTTTCATAAATGTTTGGTATGTGTAACCGCAACATGTTCCTTTATCCTCCCCTCAACCTGACTCCAGACACAATTTAAAGTGGCCAAGTTGAAGACCTGAGAGTCTTAGCTGTCTTACTACAACAAACAGCCCTGATGGCAATCAAGCTAATTGTTTCTGGATTTAAACATGACTAAAAGGGACTTGAGGGCCTCACTTCTTTGTTTGATTTAGCTCAAGCCATATCCTCTTCCCTCACCGGGAATGGATTGTGGAAGTGAAATATATCACCTATATTTATCATGTTACGTAAGAGCTTGTGAGGCCGGTGGGCGGCTGGGCTAGGTCTATGCGGGGGAGGCCTGCCTGTCTGTCTGCCCTGGGCCTTGGGGCTGGGAGCAGGAGAGTGACGTCCATTAGCTCTATTTATGAGGAGCTGCCTGCTGAGGTAATAACATTTCCACTGTCTGTGTTGTGTGACTGGTGGCCTAAAACGGTAATGGTGCTGCGTTTCTGACACGCTGCCAAGGAGAGGCCTTATTCCTTCTGACATATCACCCTCTGCAAAGCTTACCATCTGGAGAAACACCACTAATGCAAATACATGGAGCGCTACTACAGCAGATGGAGGGAGATGAATCTGTAACAGGAGCTGTACTGACAAGTAGGATACATGTCATACCTGCTATTACTACTAGTAAATGAAAGTGGAATAAGAACAACGTGGGTGGTTGGGTGCTAGGTGGAGGACACAGGGCGGTGTGTGTTTGATCTGGGGTGGGCAGGAGAGGCCCTGTCCTGGGTCCTAGTCATGGTTTTTACTCACGACATGGCTGACTGGCCATAACTGACCCCTAACTCTCTGTGCATCTCTTCTACAGCAACCCTTAAGCTCATAGACTGTTATACTTCCTGTAGTGGGAAAACAACCCCCTGTCCTATCAGATGCAGCTTTATGAGGGCTTATCAGTATTATGTACCCATCTCAAATCTCTGTACCCATATCTCACTCATAATAAACAAGCCTAGTCAGAGGGGTTGGGTTAAATGCGGAAGACACATTTCAGTTGAAGGCATTCAGTTGTATCCCCCTTTCCTTTCCCTAGTGTCCTCATCTCATACCAGATGTGTGTCAGAACTGTGGCACAGGTTGTTCATTGAGACAACAATAACCTATCGTGGCCATCTCTCGCTGAGTCGCTCTTACTGTGGGAACTTCAGAGCCAGCTTATCGCCCCACTTTCTTCTGTTAGTGCTTTGTTTCAGCCACCACATACAGTGAGCTCTAAAAGTATTGGGACAGTGACAATTTGTTGTTGTTTTGGCTCTGTACTCCAGAACTGGGGATTTGAAATGATACAGGTTAAAGTGCAGACTGTCCGCTTTAATTTGAGGGTATTTTCATCCATATCAGGTTAACCGCTAAGAAATTACAGCACTTTTTGTAAAAGTATTGGGACAAATCCACTTACGTGTATTAAAGTAGTCAAGTTGAGTATTTGGTCTCATATTCCTAGCACGCAATGATTACATCAAGCTTATGACTCTACAAACTTGTTTGATGCATTTGCTGTTTGTTTTGGTTGAATTTCAGATTATTTTGTGCCCAATAGAAAATAATGGTAAATAATGTATTGTCACTTTGTCGTTAGTTTCATTGTAAATAAGAATAGAATATGTTTCTAAAAACTTCTACATTAATGTGGATGCTACCATGATTACGGTTAATCCTGAATGAATCGTGAATAATGATGAGTGAGAAAGTTACAGATGCACAAATATCAATTTGTTTTTTCTGCCCCTCATAGCAAACTACCGAACACCACAGAGAAGGCTACATCAACACCACCACAATGGCTAGGCTTAAGGCTAGCTTAATGGGGGGAAGGGGACATTGGTAACATCACATGACCTGCTGGAACAGAAACTACGCTCGTTCACACACAGCTCTTTTACTGCACACTGTCTGCTCGAATAACTCTGTGGCTTTCTACTGTATCTAAAATGGTGCCGTGTGATGAGAAGACATGACCAGAAACTGGGGTTAAGAAAGAGATGAGGTAGTGGTGTGGTCAGGTCCCAGTGAGCATGTTAAGTTGGCTGCGGGCTCTGGATGCTTTGAGCTCTGGTGGCCAGCCGGGGAAGAAAGGCCTTTTACTGGCTCCTCTTTGATGGCGCTCTTTGAGTGGGTTCAAAAGCAGTGAAAGTCCAGCACACAGTGATATTTAGCCTGCCGATTGAAGTTATAATGCCACTGAGGGCAGAGGAGCGCCTGGTTGGCTCAGCGGACTTGATCAACATTTCCCTCCCTGCTTTAGACTCAGCAGGAACACTCTCCTTGTTGCTATGCTCTTTATGGTGTACAGCACCAGGACCAAATAGGACTTTCAGACCAAGGCCAGAACATATGATTTTGTTACCCATGTAGTTTCATGCCATAAAGCTACTCTGTCTCATGTTTGAGGTGAAACGTTGCTACTGCTGTGGCGTGTGTGTTTGTGTGTGTCTGTTCTTTTCCGTTTGGTGAAAAGTCATGACTCCTGTTCCAGAGAGCCCCCAGGCAACCTGACCTAGTACTGACACAGAGGAGGCCATTCAGCCTCAGACTTTAAATGATGCTAATCTAAGATGATTCTCTAATTGATGGTAACCTCGCTATTATCCAGTCCAGAGCTGTTTGCAGGGTGAGACCAGAGCAGAGGCCTCAGTAGACTGACAGAGGGCTGCTGTGTAACTGTATATGTACACAGTATGAGACCTGAGCAGAGGGGTGAAGAAGGCTCTAACTATGGAGAGCCAGCTAGCATGGTCGTTCCCCTGGTGATGTTTTGTACCATGGCCCGTGGCTGAGCCCTGGCTCCAGTGCAGTGAGAACATCTATTTGGGAGCTAAATAGATTTTGGTATCTGAGGTGGAGGGCTCCTCTGCTGGGGTAGGGCCTGGGTGTGGGTGGCTGAATGAGAGGCTCTGGCAGAGGCAGGGGCCAGGGGATCTGTTCTATCTGGCCATTGGGAGGATGACAGGCTGCGGGCGTTGTGGACACTTCATTTCATCGCTTCATTTGTTCAGAATCATTCTGGACCTTTCCTCTCTTTGCTCAGTCGGGTTAGATATGAGTTTTGAGATATGATAAAACAGCAGGTAATGCTGGACATTGGCACTAGTTTCTGCTCACTGAGACCAAGGAAGAATTCTATCAGATGAAATAATTCCAGATGCTAAAGTCCTAGCCACCACCTCAAATGTGGTCAGATGTGATGTGATGATTATTTATGAGGAATAGTAGAAGCGTTTTCAGTACACCTAAAAGATTTCAACGTTGTGTTTTTTTTTTATTGAAGCAATGTAATAACATTTACAGTAGAGTGATAGATGCTTCCTTCAGCCTGAGGGGTGAGGTCCCTGGCGCCCTTTTAAGGCGGTGGACCCATTGTGTGCTGCTGTGCTCGCCCTCTTCATGTGTATTAGTTATTGAATATTTGACCTTTCTGGTTTGCATGAGCTCATGGGACAAGTGGGTTTTTCCCCAGGAAGTGGAGGCCTTTCACTCTCTCTCTCATGCTCACTCTCGCTCTCTTTCTCTCTCCTTCTCTTTCTCTCAGTTACTCACACACACAACAAATTGTAATTGTGTTCTTGGCTGGAACTCTCCAGTGGGATGAAGTCACACATGAAGGTGAGGAGAGGGATGGAGTATAGCAGACAGTAGTATTGGACAAGCAGAACCCCTACGCTCCCATCTGCTTCATGTTAACCCTTAATGGTGGCTATTTGTGCTGGGTGATGGTTGATTACTGACGGCTGCCGTAGGCCATTCGGCCCCTGGACAGTCCCCCAGGTTCAGCAGAGGTTAACCCTGTAGGACAAGGGAGGGCAGGGGAACAGGAAGGGGATGGCTAATGGAGTGGTGTAAGTCTACAGCTGCCTAACTGACACAAATGAAACAGGTATTTATTTACCCTGAGCAGTTCCACAAGTGAGGCTGTTTTAGAGGACGGCTCAGTGTAAAAACTCTGGTTGGGGACAGAGATAAGATGAACTCAGATGGACTATATTCTGAAAAGTACACCATGTGCTTTGCACACACAACCTTATCAATGGACTTTGACCCTGAAGAGACAACAAAGCTGGATGTTTGGGGGCCCATTTTTTGAATGCCCAACTGTGGCTAGTGGCTGTCATCCTAGTGAACTCTCAACATGACTGTACCTAACACCCCTAATGGAAGCAGTGACCAGTATGATAGTGTAGACTTCCCCTATAAC
Organism: Salvelinus namaycush; assembly: GCF_016432855.1. NCBI lineage: Eukaryota > Metazoa > Chordata > Actinopteri > Salmoniformes > Salmonidae > Salvelinus > Salvelinus namaycush. Next base: position 77,142,814 of record NC_052307.1, read on the forward strand.
AGCCAGTATAATGGGCCAGTCTAGTTCCCCATTCACATCCATGATAAGCTGGGGAATGAAGGAGAATCTAGGGAAAGCCTGACTATGCAAATCTCCGGAACAGCTCTATTTCAAGGGTGGAGTTCTGTTGCTGCATTCTAGAAACAAACGAGAGGTCTTAAGCAGGTCTGGAGTTAAAGCAGCAGGCCTCACTGGGATCTGCTTTGATCTGGCACTGGTTCAACTCTCCCATAAATCAATGCACATGAAAAGACAGTTCAGTTCATCACCTGTATTTGTATGCAGTCATCCAGGCCTGAGTTTAACGGTATTGTTAATTGAAATGGCTGCACTTGGACCTGGGACCCTACTACCCCCTACTGCCCCGTCTCCCCTACCCCTTACTGGACCTCTCCTCCACAGTGTCCTGGTCCTACCCTACCCCTACTACCCCGTCTCCCCTACCCCTTACTGGACCTCTCCTCCACAGTGTCCTGGTCCTACCCTACCCCGTCTCCCCTACCCCTTACTGGACCTCTCCTCCACAGTGTCCTGGTCCTACCCTACCCCTACTACCCCGTCTCCCCTACCCCTTACTGGACCTCTCCTCCACAGTGTCCTACCCTACCCCTACTACCCCGTCTCCCCTACCCCTTACTGGACCTCTCCTCCACAGTGTCCTGGTCCTACCCTACCCCTACTACCCCGTCCCCCCTACCCCTTACTGGACCTCTCCTCCACAGTGTCCTGGTCCTACCCCTACTACCCCGTCTCCCCTACCCCTTACTGGACCTCTCCTCCACAGTGTCCTGGTCCTACCCAACCTTGGGCCCAGCCGTAGCGTGTGTCTCTCTAACTCGGTGTCAGCGCGACCAGGTGCTGGAATTGGTCAGGCTTGGCTGAGAGGGAAGCTGTATTGGGATTGGGGGATATTATAAAGTTGCAGATATTTGCATCATTTTTCTAAGTTTTCCTACCATTTAATCTACATTTTCTCATTAGAGAAGCTCAAGCTCTTGATTTGGAAGTCAAGGTCTCTGAATCCTCATAGGGCATTATGGGCACGTATGGAAGGTAATTAACTCTGCCGTTTCCTCTTAGTCTGCTGTGTTCACACTTATTATGATCCAGTAGGCAGGCATACCATTTTCCTCAAAAAAGTGTGTTTTTGTTAATTAATCGCCTAGAGTATTTTGGAGAGAAATCTCCAGCCTCCCTCCATCCACAGAACTGGTTGGTGAATCCATAGCTGAGCTCTGCTCTGGCTGTTTATCTTATGCTGGTTCAGCTATAACGGTAATCTACGTGAGACTCCTGCTACCCAAACGAGTGGGATGGCTGTCTCAGATAGAAAGGAGTGTATCTATATATAGCACGGTAAGCTGTTTGTGTGGTGAGGAAGTGGGTGCATGGCGTTTATTGCACGCCTACACGTATCCTTGTTTTCCCGTTGGTGGAGATGAAGCTGGCAGCCAGCAGTTGTAATACAGGATCTGTTAGATTGTCTATCAGAGAGTCAGAGACAGACAGGGTTAGTATAGCAGCTGTCGACTAGGGAGACGACTCCTCAGCGCTGCAGCACAATGTAGGCTAACTAAATCAGTACAGAGGCTGCAGCTGAGAGAGAGACTGGATCCACTGACCCTCTTTTCATGGTGAACAGACCGCTAATGTTGTCATGGTGTGGAGTGGGTGGGGTGGTGGAGCTGAAAGGCAGCAGTGGAAATGAGTGGTGGTGTGTGGGTGGATGGGTGGGTTAGTGGGTGGGGATTGGGGAATATCTCCTCTGTGACATCAGAGGGCTTTGCTGGCCTGGTGTGTAGGTTTCCTTCCTTCTGGCTGAGTGGCTGGGGCTGAGTAGAGCGGAAGGCTCTGCTCTACTCTATACTCCGTTCTGCACTGCTCTACTCTATACTCCACTCTACTATATACTCCGCTCTACTCTACTCTATACTCGGCTCTACTCTGCTCTATGCTTTACTCTGCTCTGCTCTACTCTATACTCCACTCTGCTCTATACTCGGCTCTACTCTGCTCTATGCTTTACTCTACTCTGCTCTACTCTACTCTATACTCGGCTCTACTCTGCTCTATGCTTTGCTCTACTCTTTACTCTGCTATACTCTGCTCTACTCTATACTCCACTCTACTCTATACTCCGCTCTACTCTACTCAATACTCCACTCTACTCTTTACTCTGCTCTACTCTACTCAATACTCCACTCCACTCTTTACTCTGCTCTACTCTATACTCTGCTCTACTCTTTACTCTGCTCTACTCTATATTCCTCTCTACTCTATACTCTACTCAATACTCCACTCTACTCTTTACTCTGCTCTACTCTATACTCTGCTCTACTCTATACTCTGCTCTACTCTTTACTCTGCTCTACTCTATACTCCTCTCTACTCTATACTCTGCTCTACTCTACTCAATACTCCACTCTACTCTTTACTCTGCTCTACTCTATGCTCTGCTCTACTCTTTACTCTGCTCTACTCTATACTCATCTCTACTCTATACTCTGCTCTACTCTATACTCTGCTCTACTCTATACTATGCTCTACACTACTCTGTACTCTGCTCTATACTCTGCTCTACACTACTCTGCTCTACACGATGCTCTGCTCTATACCTCGCTCTACTCTGTACTCTACTCTATACACTGCTCTGCGTTGCTATGCTCTACCGTATACTCTGCTCTACTCTATATTCTTCTCTGCTCTATACTCTACTCTATAAGCTACTCTACTCTATACACTGCTATACTATATACTCTACTGTATACTCTCTACTCTATACTCTAAACTCTACTATATACCCTATACTCTGCTCTACTCTATACTCTGCTCTACTTTATACTCTGCTCTATACTCTGCTCTACACACCACTCTACTATATACTCTACTCTATACACTGCTCTACTCTATACTCTACTACAGTTGAAGTCGGAAGTTTACATACACTTAGGTTGGAGTCATTTAAACTCGTTTTTCAACCACTCCACAATGTTCTTGTTAACAAACTATAGTTTTGGCAAGTTGGTTAGGACATCTACTTTGTGCATGACACAAGTCATTTTTCCAACAGTTGTTTAGAGACAGATTATTTCACTTATAATTCACTGTATCACAATTCCAGTGGGTCAGAAGTTTACACACACTAAGTTGACTGTGCCTTTAAACAGCTTAAGGACAACAAAGTCAAGGTATTGGAGTGGCCATCGCAAAGCCCTGACCTCAATCCTATAGAACATTTGTGGGCAGAACTGGAAAAGCGTGTGTGAGCAAGGAGGCCTACAAACCTGACTCAGTTACACCAGCTCTGTCAAGAGGAATGGGACAAAATTCACCCAACCTATTGTGGGAAGCTTGTGGAGGGCTACCCGAAACGTTTGACCCAAGTTAAACAATTTAAAGGCAATATACTCTGCTTTACTCTATACTCTACTCTATACTCTGCTCTATACTCTGTTCTGCTCTACTCTGCTCTACTCTATATTCTACTCTTTGATCTACTCTACTCTATTCACCACTCTACTCTATACTCTATACTCTACTATATACTATGTTCTACTCCATACACCGCTCTACTCTATACTCTACTATATACTATGCTCTACTCTATACTCTGTTCTACTCTATACTCTATACTCTCCCTATACTCTGCTGTATACTCTGCACTACTCTATACTCTGCTCTATACTCTGCACTACTCCATACTCTACTTTATTCTCTGCTCTATACTCTGCTCTGCTCTATACTCTACTCTATACCCTATACTCTACTCTGTTCCACTCTACTTTACTCTACACCATGCTCTATACTCTGCTCTACACCACACACACACACTGGTGCTCATATGGATGTGTATCTAAGGCTGTCTAATTGGTGCACACAGGAATAGAGGTCATTTATGGAAGGGTTGGCTGAACTCTGTCAGACTACAGGAGCACTCTGTTTTGTTAAAGAGGGATTTAACCTCAGCCGCTCTCCAAGTTACTGCTGCAGAGCTGCTTTTAATTCAAATTAAATGTAATTCTATGAAAAAGGCTTAGCTACCATTGCAGCAATTGGTTAATTCACTTGAGAGGAGAATATTTGCATTTCAGGAGTGTTTGAACAGGGAGTGTTTTTTTTCAGTTCCCACTGGCATCTGTGTTAAGGTGCGATTGAAGGTCAGGCCACTTCACCGTGCAAAGAGAGTCCACTGTGGGGGGGGTGCAAGCAGACCAGACTTTAGACCCCCTGCAGATTGAGTGACCGACCAGTCAGTCTGGACTCTGGACAGGATCAGCTGTCTGTGCAGTGATGGCTGTCCAGTGTTGTCATGGAGACGGTGGTGTGAGGCTGCACAGTAGAAGTTCAGTAGCCTGGTCCCAGATCTGTTTGTGCTCTTGCCAACTCAATTGCTGTCCTTGTTAAGCCAAGCATGACAAGGAGTGACAAGAGGTTGGCATGATAGCACAAACACAATTGTACATACAGTGAAGACTGAATGGTGCTGGGAAGAACAGTGAGCTAAGCTCCTTCCTACCCTGGGAGGCTGTTGTGGTTGTGTTGTCCCAGTTAGTCACCCACCCCACAGTGGGAGTCATCCTGTGTTGAATATGGAGATAATGGTGATGTACCCAATGAGCCATATGAGGATCCATCACATATATTACTGGACACAGACAGCGCTGTTTCTGAATATACATTCTCTCTCTCTCTCGCTCTCTCTCTTCACTGTACTGCAGCCTCATCAATCAGGGGAACCATCACGGAGAGAGCGGCAGAGCAACAGTCAGTCTCTGCTGGTTAACAGGCTCACTGAGAGTAGAGCTCTTGGAGACTGAGAGAGAGTGGGACTGATGTTATAGCTGAGGCTGTGGAGACTGGAGAGCATGAACCTCAAGTTCTGGAGGTTAGAAATGAGAGAGTGTGAGCAGTAGGTAGACTCCTCTCTCTCTCTCTCTCTCTCTCTCTCTCTCTCTCTCTCTCTCTCTGCAGGCACATGGTCAGCAGTGTCATGTAGTAGTGCAGTGTAGTGCAGTGCAGTGGAGCAGCAGAGCAGGCTGCATACATATGCAGGACCGCTGATGAATTATTGAACAGTGCCAAGTGGACGTGATGTCGGCATGCATGCAGCGCATACAGAGAGGCATGGGGAGAGAGGGAGAGGCATGGGGAGAGAGGGAGAGGCATGGGGAGAGGCATGGGGAGAGGCATGGGGAGAGGCATGGGGAGAGGGGGAGAGGCATGGGGAGAGGGATGGGGAGAGGGGGAGAGGCATGGGGAGAGGGGGAGAGGGATGGGGAGAGGGGGAGAAGCATAGGGAGAGGCATGGGGAGAGGCATGGGGAGAGGCATGGGGAGAGGCGAGGGAGAGGCATGGGGAGAGGGGGAGAAGCATAGGGAGAGGGGGAGAGGCATGGGGAGAGAGGGAGAGGCATGGGGAGAGAGGGAGAGGCATGGGGAGAGAGAAGGAACGAGCTCGGGTGAGGGAGAGACGGATAGTATGGGAAGGGGCGCGTTTATGTGTGCAACAGAGAAATATGTCGAGAAAAGGGAATTTGTATGAAATAATGCAAGTGTGAGAGAGTTGGAGAGTGTGTGGAGTAGGTAGTAAGAAAGAGGGGTTTATTGAGGGAGAGAAAGAGGCAGGGAGAGAAGGCAGTATATTTCCATCTGCGTCGGTGGATTAACTGAAAAAGACTATGCATATTTTAACAGTCAAACAGGTGGCCATGTGCCATGAATCAATACACGTACACTGATTTAATCCACTACCAGATTAGATCCACTCCTGTCACAATCATTTATTTAAAATGGAAAGATGATTCATGCATTGGAACAAACTGTATTATTAATGGTAACCTAGCGGTTAAGACTGTTGGGCCAGTAACCGAAAGGTCGGTCATGAGCCTACTAGGTGAAAAATCTGTCGATGTGCCCTTGAGCAAGGCACTTAACCCTAATTGCTCCTGTACATTTCTCTAGATTAGAGCGTCTGCTAAATGACTCAAATGTAAATGTATTTTTACCTGTAGTGACATAATATTATGCTCAGCAGTGAGTCCACCCCTCCTGTCCACATGGAGCCAGAGCACTGTGTTCCACTCTGATATAGGACATGCTTTGTATGCCGTTCTCAGCTGTCACTTAACTAGTCCCACAGGAGAGGCCTACAAAACATGCAGAGAAAATGTAATAAAATGCACAGCTTCAAGCCCCGTCTCTACCTACTCCGAGCATCCTGCTCACATTGGAGACACAGGCAGTCCCAGTCACTGCTTCATTACCCGCCTCTGGAAGATGGCTAATTAATGTCATTGTTGGAATAGTGGCGACAGAAGTGCCAGTGACATTAGCAGTGTTTTGGTCATGAACACTCCAGATGACCTCGTTTTCCTGTGGCCTTCAGAAACAGTGGAGTGGTTATGTTATGTGAGTCCGTATTTACCCTGGCTTTCACAACACGCGGGTCAGGATTATGTGTTTACCTCCTGCATGCTGCATAGTAGTGTAGAGGTCAACGAGTTACTCACCAACACAAGTGGATGGAGTGTTTACTCTCTAGAAGACCGAGCCAAAGCCGGATGTTTATCTCAATGCCTACTCAGATGTATGTCTCCTCAGTCCTTACTGTACCTCTCTCTCTTTCTCTCTCTCTCTTTCTCTCTCCAGTCCTACTTTGTCACTGACTATGATCCCACGATTGAAGACTCGTATACGAAGCAGTGTGTCATTGACGAGAGGGCGGCCCGGCTTGACAGTAAGTATAGACCCTCAGCCTGTAAACAAACAGGAGAATCTGACCACAACACTAATGTTCATTGAGAAATACCAGCCTTCACAGGAGATTACTGTTCTTATCTTGGAGGGTTTAGTTTTGTACAGCATCTTTTTCAGGAGAGGTGCTACTGTGTGTGTGTGTGTGTCTAACGTGTGTGTCTAACGTGTCTGTCCCTGTGTTTGTTAGTCCTGGACACGGCCGGACAGGAAGAGTTTGGAGCCATGAGAGAACAATACATGAGGACAGGGGAGGGCTTCCTGCTTGTCTTCTCAGTCACTGACAGAGGAAGGTGAGTGACAACCCAGTCACGTGTCACCCCCATGCTGCCTCTCTATCTGTGTGCGCCTCTCTCTGTCTGCACCAATCTCTGTTTGCGCTTTTCTCTCTCTCACTCTCTCTCTCTGCGCGTCTCTCTATCTGCGCCTATCTTCGTCTGCGCTTCTCTCTCTCTGTCTATCTCTCTTTCTCCCTCTGTCTGCCTGCTCCTCTCTCTCCTCTCATGCTAAACACATACATCTCTCTCACTCATGCTCTCTTGTTCTCCCACACTTCCGTTCTCGCCAACCTGTGTCGTCGTTCTCGTTTGTTCTCCTCTTCTTCCTCTCTCATATACCTCTCTTTCAACATCCACCTCTTTACAAAGGCTTTGGTTTTTTGTGTAAAAACCCTGCATTAAATAACCTGCATAAGAATGAATGCATCCCCTCTATATGTGCTGTGCTGTGGTGGGCAGTCTTTGGGCCTTTGTCACCCCTCTGGTCCCTGTACAGCAATGTGATGGTGGTGTGTCTCAACCCACCCCTCAGAGTCCCCTCTCTCCCTGTGTGTATGCTGTAAACAGTCTTTCCTTCCTCCGTTTACTTTAGTCAAGGCTCTCCAGATTTACTATGTGCTCGCCGGCGGCCATTCACTAGAATGCACTCCTGGGTTTGTGGTTACATTCTGTTTCCCTTTCTCTCTGGGGGATATTTCTATGTATGCCGTTTGGTTCAAACAGTCAGCATGATATTTGTATTACACTAAAAGCCTTTCAAGTCAACGGGGAGCAAAGCTCTGGTTAAAGGGACAGACCTGCTTAGGGCTACCCCTCCCTGGTCAATGGAAGGCAGACAAGCCTGTACTGAGGCTGCTCACAAGTTCACCGAGGCTTTACTACAATGCTCATGCAAACATTTCTGGAACATTGAGGCATGCAGTACCACAGGAGTTCATTGACTTCTCTGTCTGCTCTGGAGTACCCCCCTTCACCCTTCACCCACCCTGTCTGATTCCCAAATGATGGCGCCGACTCACTTAGAGTTCTTAGGAAACTATGCAGTATTTTGTTTTTTTAATGTATTATTTCTCACATTGTTACCCCAGGAAATGTTACGTTTTATTACATACAGCCGGGAGGAACTATTGGATATAAGAGTGACGTCAACTTACCAACATTACGACCAGGAATACGATCACCACCCAGGACAATGGATCAAATTCCAGTAGTCGACCCAAAACAACGGCGCCGCAGAAAGGGCAGACAAAGCTTTCAACTGGTCAGACTTCGTAGATGTGCACATTGCCCACCGCTCCCGAGTATACTACTAGCCAATGTCCAGTCTCTTGAAAACAAGGTAGACGAAATTCAAGCAAGGGTTGCCTTCCAGAGAGACATCAGAGATTGTAACATTCTCTGTTTCACGGAAACATGGCTCTCTGCATATGTTTTGGGAATCGGTTCAGCCACTGGGCTTCTCCATGCATCGCACCGACAGAGATAAACCCCTCACTGGGAAAAGGAAGGTTGGGGGTGTATGCTTCATGATTAACGTCTCATAGTGTAATCATAACAACATACAGGAACTCAAGTCATTCTGCTCACACGACCTAGAATTCCTTACAATCAATTGCAGGCCATTTTACCTACTAAGAGAATTCTCGTCAGTTATAGTCACAGCTGTGTACATTCCCCCTCAAGCAGACACCAAGACGGCCATCAAGGAACTTCACTGGACTATATGCAAACTGGAAACCATATATCCCGAGGATGCATTTATTGTAGCTGGGGATTTTAACAAAGCAAATTTAAGAACAAGGCTACTTAAATTCCACCAGCATATTGATTGCACGACACGCATGGGCAAGACCCTCGACCACTGCTACTCTAACTTCCGCGATGCATACAAGGCCCTCCCCCGCCCTCCCTTCGGCAAATCCGACCACGACGTTATCTTGCTCCTACCGTCCTATAGGCAGAAACTCAAACAGGATGTACCAGTGACTAGAACCATTCAACGCTGGTCCGACCAATCGGAAGCCACACTTCAAGATTGTTTTGATCACACGGACTGGAATATGTTCCGGTCAGCCTCAGAGAACAACATTGATCTAAACGCGGACTCAGAGAACAATATTGACCTATACGCTGACTCGGTGAGTGTGTTTATAAATAAGTGCATTGGAGACGTCGTAACCACTGTGACCATTAAAACCTACCCTAACCAGAAACCGTGGATGGATGGCGGCATTCGCGTAAAACTGAAAATGCGATCCACCGCATTTAACCATGGAAAGAGGTCTGGGAATATGACTGAATATAAACAGTGTAGTTATTCCCTCTGCAAGGCAATCAAACAAGCAAAATGCCAGTACAGGGACAAGGTGGAGTCGCAATTCAACGGCTCAGACACGAGACGTATGTGGCAGGGTCTACAGGAAATCAGGGACTACAAAAAGAAAACCAGCCATGTCACGGACACCGATGTCACGCTTCCAGACAAACTAAACACCTTCTTTGCCCGCTTTGGGGATAATACAGTGCCACTGTTGCGGCCCGCTAACAAGGACTGTGCCCCCCTTCTCCGTGGCTGACGTGAGTAAAACATTTAAACGTGTTAACCCTCGCAAGGCTGCTGGCCCAGACGGCATCCCTCGTCCTCAGAGCATGCGCAGACCAGCTGGCTGGTGTGTTTATGGACATATTCAATCACTCCCTATCCCAGTCTGCTGTCCCCACATGCTTCAAGATGGCTATCATTGTTCCTGTACCCAAGAAGGCAAAGATAACTGAACTAAATGACTACCGCCCCGTAGCACTCACTTCTGTCATCATGAAGTGCTTTGAGAGACTTGTCAAGGATCATATCACCTCCACATTACCGGCCACCCTAGACCCACTTCATACCGCCCCAACAGGTCCACAGATGATGCAATCGACATCACACTGCACACTGCCCTATCCCATCTGGACAAAAGGAATACCTATGTGAGAATGATGTTCATTGACTACAGCTCACCATTCAACACCATAATACCCTCCAAGCTCATCATCAAGCTGGAGGCCCTGGGTTTCAACACTGCCCTGTGCAATTGGGTCCTGGACTTTCTGACTGGCCGCCCCCAGGCAGTGAAGGTAGGAAACAACATCTCCATTTCGCTAACCCTCAACACTGGGGCCCCACAAGGGTGCGTGCTCCTGTACTTCCTGTTCACCCACGACTGCGTGGCCATGCACGCCTCCAACTCAATCATCAAGTTTGCAGACGACACAACAGTAGTGTGCTTGATTACCAACAACGACAAGACAGCCTACAGGGAGGAGGTGAGGGCACTCGGAGTGTGGTGTCAGGAAACAACCTCTCAGTCAACGTCAACAAAACAAAGGAGATGATCGTGGACTTCAGCAAACAGAAGAGGGAGCACCCCCCTATCCACATCGATGGGACAGCAGTGGAGAAGGTGGAAAGTTTTTAAGTTTCTAGGTGTACACATCACAGACAAACTGAGATGGTCCACCCACACATACAGTGTGGTGAAGAAGGCACATCAGCGCCTCTTCAACCTCAGGAGGCTGAAGAAATTTGAGGTCAGTACAGGTGCATCAAAGCTGCGATCGAGACTCAAAAACAGCTTCTATTTCAAGGCCATCAGACTGCTAAACAGCAATCACTAAATCAGAGAGGCTGCTGCCTACTTTGAGACCCAATCACTGGCCACTTTAATAAATGGATCACTAGTCACTTTATACAATGCCACTCTCAATAATGCCACTCTAAATAATGTTTATATATCTTACATTACTCATACCACATGTGTATACTGTATTTTATACCATCTATTGCTCCTTGCCTATGCCGCTCAGGCCATCGCTCATCCATATACTTATACGTACATATTTTCATTCACCCCTTTAGATTTGTGTGTATTAGGTTGTTGTTGGGGAATAGTTAGATTATTTGTTAGATTACTTGTTAGATATTACTGCACTGTCGGAACTAGAAGCACAAGCATTTCGCTACACTCGCATTAACATCTGCTAACCATGTGTATGTGACAAATAATATTTGACGCCAATCCCATCTGCCTGGGTGCCGTGGGGGAAGGGAGGGCAGGGGGTTAATCTTTGTGGCTGTGAGACAATATTCCTGGGAGGTCCACAGAGGCACCAGCTTTATCTTTATGTCTGAGCTTTACTGGGGGCAATGAGTGATGCTGTGTGCTTTATGTTTCACAGCTTTGAAGAAATCTACAAATTTCAAAGACAGATCCTCAGAGTCAAAGACCGGGATGAATTTCCCATGATCCTTGTAGGCAATAAAGCAGACCTGGAGCTTCAGAGACAGGTGAGTAGCAGTCCTCCTAATGGCTCAGAGGCTACAGCTCAAATACACATACATGTGATGTGGGGAAAATAAATATAAAGCAACGAGCTTTAAAAATGTGTAATTTCTCATTTATATTTTTAAATGTGAAAATGGATAGTGGTGGTGGTGGCTGGAGCTATTTGGGTAGACAAAGAGGGAGTGAGAGAAAGAGAAGATGACCAACAAAAACATTGTGGGACAGAGGAAAAGAGGAGGGAGGGAGGGTATGAAAAGGAGAGGGCTCATTCCGTGGCCTTAATTGGCTTTCAGCTGCAGTTCACTTTCCCACATGACTCCACACTGTCATCTGCTGGAATAAAACACCTTCTCTCATCTGATCAAATGTAAATGCATTTATCACATCAATTACTGTCATAATTATTTTTATTGGCTGAATATAATGTGGGGCCTCTGTTAGAATTGATAACTCAATATGATTCATCCAAATTAATTAGTCTAAATGTGGGCTTTAACAAATTGGTTGAGGAGTATGATTAAATTCTACCCATTACTGGCAACTCAATGGGTTCAGCTGTTTTAGGACAGTAGAATAAATGATTTTGCAATGAGGTCTGGGCCCGTATCCACAAAGTGTCTTAGAGTAGGAGTGCTAATCTAGGATCTGTCCATACAATCTTATTTATTATGAACTAAAAGGCTAAACTGATCTTAGATCTGCACTCCTATACAGAGACGCTTTGTGTATATGGGCCCTGGTCTCTAATCTTGTCGTAATAGTTTAAGATGGACCAGAAGCAACAATATTCTAGCTTAGCACATAGAAATCAGGTGCTATTTGAATGTAAAATGTAATGTGATACATTTGCTGTATTGTTTACATATTTCTTAATGACCCACTCTTGGATGTGAACCCTCTGACCCATGTGTTTCTCAACCTCACCAGCAGATGTCACCAGTTTCCTGATTCTTGTGTTTTGTCAATGGTCATGTGTTAGAGGGTGGTTCTCGCTCTCTCTGTGACTGTGTGATAAAATGTATGGACGCGTTTGTCTTGCATCGCGTGGTGGGCAGAGTTTGATCATCTGAAACCGTTCAATTGGTCCTAAAGTTAAATCTTCACCCAGCTAGGGCACAGGGTGATGCAAAAGAGCACTTGCTATTTTTCTAAGATATATCCCTGTACCCGTTTCGTCCCTTCAGGTGACCCAGGAGGAGGGCCAGCAGCTGGCCAGACAGCTCAAGGTGACGTATATGGAGGCCTCAGCCAAAATCCGTATGAATGTAGACCAGGCTTTCCACGAGCTGGTTAGAGTAATCAGGTGGGTGGATTCATTACTGACTGTAGAGTTGGTTAGAGTAATCAGGTGGGTGGATTCGGTGGGTGGATTCATTACTGACTGTAGAGTTGGTTAGAGTAATCAGGTGGGTGGATTCATTACTGACTGTAGAGTTGGTTAGAGTAATCAGGTGGGTGGATTCATTACTGACTGTAGAGTTGGTTAGAGTAATCAGGTGGGTGGATTCGGTGGGTGGATTCATTACTGACTGTAGAGTTGGTTAGAGTAATCAGGTGGGTGGATTCATTACTGACTGTAGAGTTGGTTAGAGTAATCAGGTGGGTGGATTCATTACTGACTGTAGAGTTGGTTAGAGTAATCAGGTGGGTGGATTCATTACTGACTGTAGAGTTGGTTAGAGTAATCAGGTGGGTGGATTCATTACTGACTGTAGAGTTGGTTAGAGTAATCAGGTGGGTGGATTCATTACTGACTGTAGAGTTGGTTAGAGTAATCAGGTGGGTGGATTCATTACTGACTGTAGGTGGCACCACAACTCCACTATACCTCCCTGAATACAGTGGCAATGGGTTGAGGGAAAGTAGTTCCAACTTTTGTTCCTTCACTGGCACTAGTCTGTCTTTCTCAAGTACATTTAAAAGGTGCTTTATGCAATACTTCCACATGGAATGTCACTAAGGGCACTTTCACATATCCCCTTATGATCTGAACCCTGGACCATTTGGTACACTGATCTGAGCTATAATGGCACAAGGCGATACCCAGATGCTGACGGTTTGAGTCTTTGATATTTCTTTATCAATCTAAAAGGGGTAGGCAAGAGAATGGTCATGGACAGGCAAAAGGTCAAAACCAGTTCAGAGTCCAGGAGGTACAGAGTGGCAGGCAGGCTCGAGGTCAGGGCAGGCAGAATCGTCAGGCAGGTGGGTACGGAGTCAAAAAACAGGCAATGGTCAAAACCAGGAGGATTCGCAGAAAGAGAATCGAAGCAGGAGTACAGGAAACCACGCTGGTTGACTTGAAAGACATACAAGACGAACTGGCCCAGAGAGACAGGAAACACAGGGATAAATACACTGGGGAAAACAAGCGACACCTGGGGGGGGTGGAGACAATAACGAGGACAGGTGAAACAGATCAGGGTGTGACAAAAGCATGTTTAAAACATAAACGAACCCTAGCTGAAACAAATCCTGGTCCTGCGTGAGTAGCGGGTTCAAGATCTAGGACTAGAGTACCAAGTATTGACGTGGCAGTGCGAGACGTGTGGAACTTTTTTGCCCATGTGGACAAGCTAACTTGCTAACATCATGTACACCAGTGTTTCCCAACCCTGGTCCTCCAGTACCCCCAACATTACACAGTTTCATTGTAGACCTGGACAAACACACCTCATTCAACTCATTGAGGGCTTGATGATTAGTTAACAAGTTAAATCAGGTGTGCTTGTCCAGGGTTACAATAAAAATGTGGAGGACCAGGGTTGGATAACAATGATGTAGAATGTGCTAATTGCACCCTGAAACTGTTATTTTCAGGTCTTGTGAAATCAAAACGTATTCTGTGGAATTCTCACAAACGCTCCAGAAAACTGCACCAGGGTACCGAATTTCATATGTGAGAATGCCCTAATGTCAATGATATATCTGTAGAAGTAAAGGAATACCATTTCTATGAAGACAACTACAGGATGTGATCTCATCTACACTCAAAGCCAGAACAAAACAATTGTTGCTTGAATGAGTCAGATTATTTTGTTAGAATACTTCTATCTCTGCTTACTCATAACGTAATAATGCACTTTCTCCTCACAGGAAATTCCAGGAACAGGAATGCCCGCCCTCGCCAGAACCCACGCGGAAAGAAAAGGACAAGAGTGGCTGCCATTGTGTGATCGTCTGAGTGGGCCTTATCACTGTCACTCACCCAGCTGCTGTCCCCGCCTCCTGCCTGACATGACATCCTGTATGGATGACTGAGCGCTGCCTTCTCCACGTGCATGACTTCAACAGAGGTTCCTGTGGTAGCTACCAGGAACTGCTGCCCCCCCCTCGCCCCCAGACTTCACTTCTAGAAGAAACTGACAACGCCAAATGTTAAACTCCTCTTGACCTTCAACAATAATCCAATTCATATGAGAAAGTCCTAACACTAAACATTGCCTCTTAAATCAGCTAAACAATATCATTTTTTGTATTCTGAAGGACTTTTTCTTGCCTTGCAGTGACATTTGTACTTTTTGCCGAGATTGAATGAGAAATATATATATCCAGAATGTCAATGAGAGGTTTATTAGTACCAGTTTCTCATCAGAATAGAGAGATGATCTTATGAAGCTTTGTGTATGTCATGCCATATCCGTTTTTACTTCCATGTGCTAATCCGCTACTGTACATACGTGAAATTTGTTGTGATTTTGAAAGCGCATTTCTAATGACTTATTAAATGGCCACAGTACAGCGTGTAAGGTTGAAGACTTTGGTTTGACTTCTATGAACATAACATGTATACAGGTATGTACGCTGTACAGTATAAACATAGATATCCCTAAAGTTATTATGACAACTTCACTTTCCAGCGGCGTCAGCGGATCCCTTTCTACGTCTATGGATTGTGCACTCATCTCACTGGCCAAATATGGCATGTTTACTGTATTTGCATTGTAAGGTTCATAGACTTTAGGCTTCTAATAACATGATATCAAAGCTGTTTTATTTATTTAGTTGTAAAACTCTTCTCTGACTCTTACCGGTTGTTGTTGACTATCTCAGAGTCAGGTTGGCCTAATCAGAATGAAACATTTTAAACTTTTTATATTTGTAATCTTTGACAAGCAGTGCAGAAGAGACCATGGGTAGTATTTATGTACCTCACTGATAATGATGATGTTAATAGCAGACCAGTTTCAGAAATGCTTCTCTGATATATCTTTTCAAATCAATCCCTCTCAGTTTGAACATTGATTTTTCTACCATCTATTTGGCTCTCTTTTGGAACGTAGTTATTACTTAAAGTAGACAGAGGTATTGAGCTGTTGAAGCTCACTCATAAACAAACTGCATTTCAATGACATGGTTGTTTGTTACACACCGCCTTCAATTATTCTTGGAGATGTGTTCATGTTATTGGTGTGACTTTGGGCCAGTTTGGAGCTGTTTCCATGACTCCCACAGTCACATGGAGGTTACAGCATTGCCATTACATCACCTGACCTCTCACCTTTAAAGTTAACATCAAGACAATTCACACATTCTGTTGTCTTGTCATCCTTTTCAATATGATCTGTATTTCTGCTTAATAGAAACCAATTAACTATTGTAGTGTTGTTATATCATCATGTAATATAAGACAAAAAGAAACATGAAAGTGATTATTTGATGGACTTGATTAAATGTTTTTACTTTATACTTTTATACATTATTTTCTTATCAAACTAGTTGACAAGTATTTTTATATGTTTGTAAGTGATTATGCTCTCACAGCACAGCTGTGTGTATATGTAAAGAGGAATGTATAATTCTCTTAGCTGGTTTTGAACTGAAGAAGACTGTAGGCCTACATTGCTTCATGACCAACCTGTGGTCCAGAACCTTTCCTCCTCTTGTAGTTTTGATTTGATTAGTCCTCATTTGGACAAATCTTCCAAGAGTTCTTGGTGTTGGTGACACATTTTCCTTGACCATTCCCCACTACCTTGCCCAATGCCTATACTGCAAATGTCAACCAATGTGTTGGTTGAACGCCTCCACTCAGCCCACCTGACCTACTAGCAGGGTGGATTGTGGGTAGGCCGTTCAATCTTCTCTTCACTGTTCTCTAGGTCAGGTTTTGGGTCACAGATTCATGTGTTCTGCTCAATGGTGGAGTCTGAAAGTATCACCTCTCTTTTGGCAAACGTTATGTACAGTACGTTCAATTCATATATGTTTTTTTCTTTTCACGTCCATGCCCCTTGCCCCATGTATAGCTTCTGGTGCTATAATAAAATCTGTCATTCAGCCAACTATAATAGAGAATATTCCTTTTGTTTTAGTTTTTTTGAGAAGTCCTGTATTTGGTGAACTTCATATTTTGTTGACCTTGTATTGTGAAGTGAGGTGGAACAATAACAGTTGTGTTGGCAGATATTGCTTTGAGATTTTTGCTTTGAGAAAATGGATGTATCCAATCAAAGAGGAATAAGATGAGAAGATTCCATTATTTTATGCCCACTGAACACCTGTTGTCATAATGAGGATGGACCACTGTCTTCACTAATAACATTCCAACATTAACACCACCTCTGAACTGTCTGTGTGAAAACGTCTATGTCTTATTAGTGATGTAACTCATTCTACTATAGCTTATTGTCTTCCAGCTGCATAAATCTGTCTTACAGAAAGAAATGTGTTCTTGTATGGAGGGTAAGTGTACCCGTGTGGCTCACCTCTGGCTGATGGTCATATTATTCCGGTCATCTCCATCATCACAGCAGAAATATGGTGTACGACGCCAGGCAGCACTTCAGTTCTTCACATCTGATTGGCCGTCTCCAGACTGTAGAACACAATTCTGGAGTGGAGATAGCAGGACAGGGCCATGGTTGCCATAGCACCCTGCACAAATGTCTCACAAATCAACAGAGGATCACTGTGAGATTTGGTTTGAAAGAACCCTTGAAGAAAATTCCTACTATTGGCTGTGTGTTCTCGGTGGCCTTGACTCTGAGCCATCTGCATGGTGTTGCTGGGCTGGAAACAATACAGTGTGTAGTGCACTCAAGTCAAGCACAGTCATTTAAATGCTATTACCATTCTACCTGGCTTTGTCACCAAATAGCCATACAATGTATCATTCTGACTGCTACGGCTGTATACTGGAGAAATCCTTACGTGATGTGGTGCTTGAGTCTGAATACATAGCCTCTGAACGTCTACTGTGTAGGCTACTGGAAATCAAGATGAGCTGTAAGTCCTTTGACTGGTTCTACATTATCTAAATAATTGTATTGACTGGGGAACAGATGGCTATGGTAATCCAATCACATTATGCTTGGTCTCATAACAGCTGTAGCAATCTACTGTCACTAAACAAGTCAGAGACAGTTTTGTCACTGCAGGCCAAGTCTTCTGTACCTAGAAAGACACAGGGGGCACACATTTCTCACTGCTTTGCCTCTGTACCCCACAGCTGTCAAATAATTTTTCAGATATAAGCTCCGGTGATATTTGTGGAGTTAGTTTTGATCTGTAATGGCTCCTAAAAAGTCACGAAGAGGACATTATTCTCATCAACTAGATTTCTGCTGGCAGAAATTAAAGCAAGGCTTTGACCAGGCACCATGGCAGCAGTTGGGCTCACAAGACATTTCCTCCTTAATTCTCAGATAAATAATGCATGAAAGACTGTCTGGAGATATATCTCAGTTGGCTATAGACCTCCACTCAACTGCAGGCTTTTGGTCAAAATACACAGAGGGAAGGAAGGGAGACCATACTGCACAACAGTATCATTGTTACTTTGATACAGAGCAGCTATGGATGCACAGAGAGATGGATCCTCCTGATGCATACTACTGTACAGTATACTACATCCACCTGGCTTCTCTCTCAACCACATTTATACCCCAGTCAGAGGCACACAGGTACTGTTCTCAGAGAAGAGGATGTGCAGGGCTCTGAAGGGGCAAGACTGAAGTAAGGAGAGGAGTAGAGATCTCTGACAATGCAGCAATTCTGGGTGAATAACTCCAGTTCTTCTCACCGAAGTATCACAGAACATTACAGTCTGTTTTTCCCTCAGGGGTTCCATTGTAGAGATGAACACACAGTGACCTATACTGCATCTCTCCCACATGGACACACAACTGCAAACACTGTGCTTATGCACACACATTCATAAGGCTCATCGGAAGGCGTGACACCGACAGTTGTGTGTGTATGCTCAGTGGTGTCCAGCTACTATCTGCTGCAGTGATTATTGGCTCCACCACAAATGAAAGGTGAGAGGGTCGGAGCATAACTATACTACAGTTTCTCATTTCAGATTAAGGGAATGGGATACAGAGAAAATAGTAAGTGTTGGGAGGGCACAATTCCTTTACGCGCTGTAATGAATTTTCATTATTCCAGCTCTGTTAAAATACCAGGATATGACCATCTTTTCACTGAGAGTTTAAGCTTGGTGGTAGTCATCTCATACATATGAGCTTTGTGGTTTCTTCAGAGCTTTTTTAGAGAGCGATGAACTTACCGCTATTACCTTATTGCGTGTCATCTCTCTCCCCTCTCTCTCTCCTGTTCCTTAATTTGTTCTCTCTCACTGTCTACACTAGAGGGAGCCGAGATAGGATATATGTTGGGAAGTGCCGTGCCTCTTAAAGTCGTAAAACTGTTGATTGGATGTATCAATGATGATGGTGGATGATATTCCTTGTCTTTTAACATGGTTCAAACTAGAAAACTCAGAATTGAATAGTAATAAAAGCCCACACATCAACTGGCAACAAAATACACAAATATCATGTTGTTGTAGGTATTTTATGTTTGAGTGACTCTCTTAATGGATTTCTGCATCCCCTTGGTCACCACTTGGTTTCATATCCTCCACCTGTGTTTTGCTGACTTACTATACTGTATTCAAAAGCCTAAAATGTGGGCACTAATAAGGACAAGGATTTCAATTGGACCCTTTATTACTGCAAATTACCAAATTAAATCAAAGAGAATTCTGTTCCTCGTTCGCCAGCACCATCAATCAGCAGTCATGCTGAGTTTCTCTGGAGGGAGTGGGAGATTTATTTGGAAAGTTGACGACATTGTATAATTGTTACATGGCATTGTATAATCTCAACTGTTCACTGGGACAAAATTTCCCAGCTGGCTCGTGTTTTTTAAAGTCATGACTCAGTGGGCTACTGCACATCCCCAAACTCTCACGGTTTGTCTGAGCTGCCTGTCCCAGTTGTCAGGGAGTCAACCCCTTTGTCTATTGAGCTTGGGTCGGATTCACCATGCCTCTGAGGGACCCCTATTGAGACTGCCAAGGTCCACCGCCACCCCCTCATAGCGTCTATCCATTGACGCTGGGGTTTGGCAGGAGAAAGGAAGGGAGGGTGCCCACTCATCCACACTTCCGAGGCGAATCCCTCTCAATGTCCCAATGAAAGAGCTCGCTTTGCATTTGGCTCAAAGTCACAGTCCGGAAGGCAGGTATCCAAACCAGCTGCTTTAGAAAATCTGATGACCATTATATGTGTTTACCTCATTCTTGTCACTGACACAGCTTTTTGTGTGAACTTTCAATGTACCTGATAATGAGGGACCCCTTTATTCATCCGCACACTCTCTTTCAATCCTGCAGTGCTGTTAGAAATGTTGAGGAGAATTTCTGCCTGTAATTAAGCCCTTTTGTGGGGAACTACTAATTATGATTGGCTGCCCAGTTATGTGAAATACATAGATTAAGGCCTAATGAATTTATTTCAATTGAATGATTTCCTTATATGAACTGTAACTCAGTAAAATCTTTGAAATTGTTGCATGTTGCATTTATATTTTTGTTCAGTATAATTATGTTCTAGTTTGAACTATATGACTGCTACGAATTCTCAACTGTCAATCTGCTTTTTCAATGCCTTTGCTTAGCGACCTTCAAGGCCAATCCTAAGGGACATTGGCTGTCAGGCATTCATCACATCTCTCTCTCTCCCCCTCTGAGCTGTCAAGGAGAGTTTAAGGGATTCAGGGTCAACAGGTTGTGTTAAAGGTAATAATAAGCCTATGTGCCAAACACCTCCAGACGCAACCCAAAAAGATTAAACCCATGCTTTCTGTAACTGGCTTATGTTATCAATCAGTGTTAATAAATATATTTGATTTTGCTAGAACAGTGTGTGTGTGTGTGTGTGTGTGTGTGTGTGTGTGTGTGTGTGTGTGTGTGTGTGTGTGTGTGTGTGTGTGTGTGTGTGTGTGTGTGTGTGCGTACGTATGTATGTGCGTACGTACAGAAGCAGTGATTTCTCTGTGTTATTAAGGCATTGCTTTTGGTCAATGTTGATTTTCTGAAGCAAAGACAGTTTTACAGAAGGCACGTCTCCCCAGAATACATAGGTATACAAGGCCAAGAAATAACAACACTTGTACATGCCTGAAAATGATATTTCATTCACAGTGCAACCAGAAAAAAACATGAATATGTAAGCATGTGTAGGCTATCAATCATGCCCAAGGAGATAGAGTTCAATACTGTCCATTAATTATTAAATAATGATGGTATAAATGGCAGGCCAACAAATGGATTTAATAATTCAAATTACAATGCTACACCTTTGCAACATCATCACCAGATGAGACCAACGGACGTTACAATCTGGGGGACACTGTTACGGAGGATGGAGATTATACATATTTTTTGCTCGTTGTGATGTGAAAATTACGCGATGATGTATTTAATCGAAATACATGGCGACATGGCTGCGTGCGCGCAACCAATGGAGCAACCCATGCATTCGTCAAATTATTGACAAGCTTGTCAATTTGCGCGCACTGATTTTTTCCCTTCTCATTCCAAATGGTATAGCCTATAGAAAGTGAGTCTCTGAATCGATGTGCACCACATCTCAACTCTCATTCGTTCGATGAGTAAATGCTAGAACTGGTAGGAAATATCGGCGTGGCATCTAAACCCAGGTTTTATTTTCGTGTCACGTATAAACCCTATTTAGCAACACCCCGTAGAAGTCATGGAAGGAGTCAGCAGCAACAGGAGCATGTCATACAGTCGATGGAGTTATGACAGGTAAGCGCTTATCATTTGTCAACATTTACCTTGTTATGCGAGCTGATATCACCAACTTGCCAGCAGAACCTCTCCTTTGGCTTTGTTTAGTAGGCTACTATTGTCATATCTAATCAGAAGTTGGTTGTGATTGATTAACCAACCTACAAAACCAATTAAATACAGTATCCTAGTCTAGACATATGTATAAATAAATTGACATGCGCTGTAATTGGGTGCAATCCTGATATTGATAGAATATGTATCAGGCTGTCATGCACTCTACACTGTAAATCAGTTGTCATCATGAGGCATTTTGACATTGGCATGACAAATCTAAGTCAAATCAATAAGTTGTGTGTGTGTGTGTGTGTGTGTGTGTGTGTGTGTGTGTGTGTGTGTGTGTGTGTGTGTGTGTGTGTGTGGGGGGGGGGGGGGGGGGGGGGGGTCGAAGCAGTGATTTGTCTGTGATACTACAACAATATTGCTTCCGGTCAATGTTGATTTCCTGAAACAAATACAGTGTGAATGATCCTAGAAGGCTGTACATTCTGTAACTTACATTTTCTGGTTTTTATTTTCCTTTTTTAACTCTGGTCAGATGAAACAGCTTTCAGTGTATTTGAGTTGTAGTAAGCTTTGTCAGCACTCGTACAGTAAGTGGGGAAATAGCTTCTCGTTTAATTTCTGCATCAAACAGCTACAGTACAGAGCAATGCTTGCTAGTCTTTATGTTCTGACTATAAGGTCTTTCCTTATTGGTCAGCAGACATGAGCACAGACAGCCAGTCAGTAAGCAACATCCCACTGGGCACACACTGGTTATATCAACATTGTTTCCAACGACATTTCAATGAAATTATGTTCAACCAACATGGAATAGATGTTGAATTGACATCTGTGCACAGTGGGATCCTTGTGGCCAGGTTCTCATAAGCTCTTACAGTGTGATTTGTATTCTAGACACCGTAACTGTGCTGAGATTGCAGCGAGAGCTTCTGGGTCTCGTACATCTTCATACAATTTCTCTCAGCGCTGTGCTGGGGGGGGGGGGGCGAGATTAAGCTGAAGCCTCTCAGCACGTCTCCTAGGCAGTAACACATTCTTGATGTTTGATGTTTTTGTGTTCATGATATACAGTACCACTCAAAAGTTTGGACACACCTACTCATTCCAGGTTTTTTTATTTTCTTTATTTATACTATTTTCTACATTGCAGAATAATAATGAAGACATCACAACTATGAAATAACACATGGAATCATGTGGTAATCCAAAAAGTGTAAACCAAATCAAAATTATATTTTATATTTGAGATTCTTCAAATTAGCCAAAGTTTTCCATGATGACAGCTTTGCACACTCTTGGCATTCTCTCAACCAGCTTCATGAGGTAGTCACCTGGAATGCATTTCAATTAACAGGTGTGGCTGTTTTTCCTTCACTCTGCGGTCCAACTCATCCCAAACCATCTCAATTGGGTTGAGGTCGGGTGATTGTGGAGGCCAGGTCATCTGATGCAAAAAAAACTGTTTTTTTGTACCATCGTCTTTGAAATGCAAGAGAAAGGCCATAATGTATTATTCCAGCCCAGGCACAATTTAGACTTTGGCCACTAGATGGCAGCAGTGTATGTGCAAAGTCACACCTCCAGGCTGTGTAAGGGCTATTTGACCAAGGAGAGTGATTGGAGTGCTGCATCAGATGACCTGGCCTCCACAATCACCCGACCTCAACCCAATTGAGATGGTTTGGGAGGAGTTGGACCGCAGAGTGAAGGAAAAGCAGCCAACAAGTGCTCAGCATATGTGGGAACTCCTTCAAGGCTGTTGGAAAAGTGTTCCAGGTGAAGCTGGTTGAGAGAATGCCAAGAGTGTGCAAAGGGTGGCTACTTTGAAGAATCTAAAATATATTTTGATTTGTTTAATACTTTTTTGGTTACATGATTCCATGTGTTATTTCATAGTTTTGATGTCTTCACTATTATTCTACAATGTAGAAAATAGTACAAATAAATAAAAACCTTTTTGAATGAGTAGGTACTGTATATGACATGCAAATTAATAGAGGCAGGTTGCTCTGCTCCTAAAATGTGACTGAGAGAGATGTAATGGTTTGTTGTGTGGAAAGATGCCAGAAGCCTTTCATTACTGTGGTGCTTGATCCATGTTTGACACACTAGTGATGTCTGTATGCAGTACACATGAAATGGCACTCCATATAGACATGTGTCACACGAGTTTGACACTTGCAATACAGTCATAAAAAGGCAGCTGACACAAACAACAAAAATCAACATCCACAGTTAATAACCCACTTACAAAGTTAACAGCCGCTCTTGTATGTACAGTAGATTGAATGTGAATTTATTCTGGCTACGATACTATGAGTATGGTATGTTATATGTAAGTAATGATTGCTCCAGCTTCTATGCAGTGCATCTCTCACTGTTAGAAGAGAATTTGGTCCCGATTCAAAATGCTTAGATTTTTCATTCCAATTTATGAGTGCCCTCCGGCTGGTCTCAGATTCATTAGAAAATGTTTCTGGGCCACATGCAGACTCGAAGGTGCTGCTATGGTTTGATTATGCTCTGCTCATGGACCAGGTGTGTGTTTGTTCAAGCATCATAATTCATGGCTGTGCCTGCGAAGGTAGGAGCAGTGCACTCACATTGTGTTAGTTCAACAGGCCTGTGTAAACACAGCAACCACAGAGCGATGGAGAGATACTATTCAACGAGAGGAGGGGATCACATTCTCACAGATTGTGTTTTAATAATTATTGTGTGTCTGTTGAAATAATCGACATAAATGCCAGGAGATCTCATTAGTCTCTGATTTGGTATCGCCTCACATGGCACATTGCAGTTTTACAGCGCTTCTTTATGGACCTCTAACAATTCCTTCTTTACAGAAGGAACCTATTACATATCAATTATTTAATGCAATAATGAAGCCAGGACTGCAATAAAGTGCATTACTGCAGGGGCAAACTTTAAGTAATCATTTGATGTTTTTGGGGTTAGTGAGTAGTGTTGGTGAGTGGGCCATTTTCTGTGTGTGCTGCCATTGTATTTCTGAGAACATCTCTGGGGGTTAATGCACTGTTGGAGTTTGGATGGTCCACGCTGCACACCTGCTCCTGCGTCACAGATGAATGGGTGATGACACAGGGTACCAATGTGTGAGATCTCACATCCATAAGCTGTGTAGTGGAGGGGAATGATACACACACAGAGAGAGACACTGTAGGCACTAGGCTAGGCAGACATACAATATTAACAGCCATAAGTCATATGTTGTAACGTCAATAATGACATACTGTGCATAGTACATTAAATATACGCACACATGCACATACATATTACCGTGTGTACTAACATATAAACTTTGGTACGAGTTCATATGCTATGTAGAGACTGATCTAAAGATAGGAAGCACCGTTTACTTGAATCTTACGACTAAATAGAGTAGAAAGATTAAATGATTCCCACATCCTAACCTGTCTGTCTTATTGTTATTAAGTGTTCTGTCTCAGTAACACAGGGTTATTTCCATGTAACAGGACCCATGAGCACCAACATGTGAAGCTCATAGGAGCATGTCAAATGAAAGCTAAGAGTCAATTTTTTTTATTAAGGCATATACATTTTTCAACCCTTTTTCCATCCTAAAAATTTGGAATAAGCAAAGGCTTTGATTTCTGGTCAAACAGATGGAGAAGGGGTCTTAGAATACATCTACCTGAAAAAGTCCTTAAAGGTTTTACCAAATATATCAAAGAACCTTACCAACTAATATCAACACATATTTAATTTTGGATACATTTTTCTGCCTTCTGTAAGTTTAAGAAACTTTGTATTGTGGCTTGAAATTCCGTTACAGCATGTGGGTTTTTGGTATCTTTAAGATATATTCTAATTTCTTTCCATCATGAGGAGGGATGATAATGAAAGTTCTCAGAAGTAACAAGTAAAGGTAGACCTATCAATTAGATGGTGTTTTTACTGATATCAATTTTGTTTATGAATTATTAATTGATTAAAACTCAATTTTGTTACCAAATCAGATTGAATTGACTACAATGGGAAATCATAGTAGTCATAAACCACAGTTGGGTTCACAAGTTTGGACTAGAGGTCGACCGATGGCCGATTTCAATTCGGGCCGATTTCAAGTTTTCATAACAATTGGTAATCGGCCTTTTTGGACGCCGATTACATTGCAATCCACGAGGAGTCTGCGTGGCAGGCTGGCCACCTGTTACACGAGTGCAGCATCAAAGGACCTTGTGGATGCAAGGAGCCAAGGTAAGTTGCTAGCTACCATTAAACTTATCTTATAAAAAAACAATCAATCAATCTTCACATAATCAATAGTTAACTACACATGGTTGATGATATTGCTAGGTTAACTAGCTTGTTCTGCATTGCATATAATCAATGTGGTGCCTGTTAATTTATCATCGAATCACAGCCTACTTCAACTTGATGATGTAACAAAAGCGCATTCGCGAAATAAAGCACAATCGTTGCAATAATGTACCCAACCATAAACATCAATGCCTGTCTTAAAATCAATACACAAGTGTATTTTTTAAAACCTGCATACAGTGGGGCAAAAAAGTATTTAGTCAGCCACCAATTGTGCAAGTTCTCCCACTTAAAAAGATGAGAGAGGCCTGTAATTTTCATCATAGGTACACTTCAACTATGACAGACAAAATGAGAAAAAAAATCCAGAAAATCACATTGTAGGACTTTTAATGAATTTATTTGCAAATTATGGTGGAAAATAAGTATTTGGTCAATAACAAAAGTTTATCTCAATACTTTGTTATATACCCTTTGTTGGCAATGACAGAGGTCAAACGTTTTCTGTAAGTCTTCACAAGGTTTTCACATACTGTTGCTGGTATTTTGGCCCATTCCTCCATGCAGATCTCCTCTAGAGCAGTGATGTTTTGGGGCTGTTGCTGGGCAACACGGACTTTCAACTCCCTCCAAAGATTTTCTATGGGGTTGAGATCTGGAGACTGGCTAGGCCACTCCAGGACCTTGAAATGCTTCTTACGAAGCCACTCCTTCGTTGCCCGGGCGGTGTGTTTGGGATCATTGTCATGCTGAAAGACCCAGCCACGTTTCATCTTCAATGCCCTTGCTGATGGAAGGAGGTTTTCACTCAATCTCACGATACATGGCCCCATTCATTCTTTCCTTTACACGGATCAGTCGTCCTGGTCCCTTTGCAGAAAAACAGCCCCAAAGCATGATGTTTCCACCCCCATGCTTCACAGTAGGTATGGTGTTCTTTGGATGCAACTCAGCATTCTTTGTCCTCCAAACACGACGAGTTGAGTTTTTACCAACAAGTTATATTCCCAATCTTCTTCTGGATCATCCAAATGCTCTCTAGCAAACTTCAGACGGGCCTGGACATGTACTGGCTTAAGCAGGGGGACACGTCTGGCACTGCAGGATTTGAGTCCCTGGCGGCGTAGTGTGTTACTGATGGTAGGCTTTGTTACTTTGGTCCCAGCTCTCTGCAGGTCCTTCACTAGGTCCCCCCGTGTGGTTCTGGGATTTTTGCTCACCGTTCTTGTGATCATTTTGACCTCACGGGGTGAGATCTTGCGTGGAGCCCCAGATCGAGGGAGATTATCAGTGGTCTTGTATGTCTTCCATTTCCTAATAATTGCTCCCACAGTTGATTTCTTCAAACCAAGCTGCTTACCTATTGCAGATTCAGTCTTCCCAGCCTGGTGCAGGTCTACAATTTTGTTTCTGGTGTCCTTTGACAGCTCTTTGGTCTTGGCCATAGTGGAGTTTATACGTATTTTATACTGATAACAAGTTCAAACAGGTGCCATTAATACAGGTAACGAGTGGAGGACAGAGGAGCCTCTTAAAGAAGAAGTTACAGGTCTGTGAGAGCCAGAAATCTTGCTTGTTTGTAGGTGACCAAATACTTATTTTCCACCATAATTTGCAAATAAATTCATTACAAATCCTACAATGTGATTTTCTGGATTTTTTTTGCACTGAAAATTACAGGCCTCTCTCATCTTTTTAAGTGGGAGAACTTGCACAATTGGTGGCTGACTAAATACTTTTTTGCCCCACTGTATGTAGTTAAAAGAAATTAATGTTAGCAGGCAGTATTAACTAGGGATATTGTGTCACTTCTCTTGCGTTCAGTGCAAGCTGAGTCGGGGTATATGCAGAAGTTTGTGCCGCCTGGCTCGTTGCAAACTGTTGAAAGGCCATTTATTCCTAACAAAGACCGTAATTAATTTGGCTGAATTTTACATAATTATGACATAACATTGAAGGTTGTGCAATGTAATATTTAGACTTACCGTTGCCACCCGTTTGATAAAATACGTAGCGGTTCCGTATTTCACTGAAAGAATAAACATTTTGTTTTCGAAATGTTAGTTTACGGATTTGACCATATTAATGACCAAAGGCTCGTATTTCTGTGTGTTTATTATATTATAATTAAGGATATGATTTGATAGAGCAGTCTGACTGAGTGGTGGTAGGCAGTAGCAGGCTCGTAAGCATTCATTCAAACAGCAGCTCTTAGCAATGCTGGGATGCACAGCGCTGTTTATGACTTCAAGCCTATCAACTCCCGAGATTAGGCTGGCAATACTAAAGTGCCTATAAGAACATCCAATAGTCAAAGGTATATGAAATACAATTGGTATAGAGAGAAATAGTCCTATAATAACTACAACCTACAACTTCTTAGCTGGGAATAGCTGGGAAGACTCATGTTAAAAGGAACCACCAGTTTACATATGTTCTCATGTTCTGAGCAAGGAACTTAAACGTTAGCTTTTTTACATGGCACATATTGCACTTTTACTTTCTTATCCAACACTGTGCTGTTGCATTATTTAAACCAAATTGAACATGTTTCATTATTTATTTGAGACTAAATTTATTTTATTTATGTATTATATTAAGTTCAAATAAGTGTTCATTGTTAATTCAGTATTGTTGTAATTGTCATTTATTACAAATATATAAAAATCGTCCGATTTAATCGGTATCAGCTTCTTTTGGTCGGTATCGGCGTTGAAAAATCATAATCGCTTGACCTCTAGTTTGCACAGTACAGAAAATAAAAGTACTGTAGAGTTTAGTACAGTACACAGTAGATTAACTAGAGTTCAGTACACTATTTTACTGAACTGTACTGTACTGAACTCTACTCTGCTGTGCTGTACTCTACTGTGATGTACTATGCTCTACTGTGCTATACTTGATGTCCAAACTTGTGAAACATAGATATCTAGGATTGATTCAGATTTGGTCCGGACCAACCAAATTTGGTCTTGTTTGGGGGAAGAGCTCATTAAAATAATAGCCAGTGTGTAGAATAATACCCAAATATGCAAAGGAGGATATTGTATATTTATACATTTTGTGAACCTATTTAGGATAGATCACCATGAAGAGAATAACGTTCATATCCATAATTATGCATTTTTGTGTCGTACAGATCAGGGACCAATGATGAAATTCTGTTACTGCAATTCCAATACCAGGTGTAAATCCACTTCACTTACTGTAGTTCAATAACCAAAATAGATTTTTTTAAAGTCAATGTGTGATGTCATAGCTGACAGCATTCTATCTGCAGACATGTTGAATCATTTGGAGCAGATATTTAACCAACGTGGACAAACTTTTAGAGAATTTACTGAAACTTTGTATCTGCACAGTTCTTCCACTAAATTAGTTTTTGTAAAATGTTCAGTGTAAATTGGTCAAAGTAGTCATTGTGCATAGAGGTGTATGGTTTAAACTTTTAAATCAATGGTTTGTTTTGGCATACATTTTAAGTGACAGAATGTAGTTACAGTGGAATTGCCCACAAGTAATTAGAGGCCTCTGCTGTATCAGATGTGAGTTTTGACAGTATGGATTGCCTGCGAAGGTCGACCGTTTATCTTCCACGTCCTCCTCCCTATCGCTGAATTTATATGCGTTTAAGTAAATAAGTGTCTGTCTGTTCCACTATGAGTCGGTGAGAGGCAGAGGGGGAGAGAGGGGGCCTGGGTTGGGGAGAGAGGGGGCCTATGGTGAATCACTAAAACAATGCAGAAATACACTACGGAAAAAAGAAGGAACGTCACGTCAGAAATCAGCTCAATGTAATTGAAGAATCCATAGACTCTAACCACTTCTGGGAAAATTGGAGAACATTAAACAAACAACAACACAAATAATTATCTATCCAAAATGAAGATGTATGGGTAAACCACTTCTCCAATCTTTTTGGCTCTATAACTAAGAACAAACAGCAAAAACATATACATGATCAAATACAAATCTTAGAATCAACTATTACAGACTAATCCAATTACCTTGAATTCTCCAATTACCTTGAATGAACTACAGGACAAAATAAAAACCCTCCAACCCAAAAAGGCCTGTTGTGTTGATAGTATCCTCAATGAAATAATAAAATATACAGACAACAAATTCCAATTGGCTATACTAAAACTCTAACATCATCCTTAGCTCTGGCATCTTCCCCAATATTTAGTGATCACCCCAATCCACAAAAGTGGAGAAAAATTTGACCCCAATAACTACAGTGGGATATGCGTCATCAGCAACCTTGGGGAAATCCTCTGCATTATCATTAACAGCAGACTCATACATTTCTTCAGTGAAAACAATGTACTGAGCAAATGTCAAATTGGCTTTTTACCAAATTATCGTACGACAGACCATGTATTCACCCTGCACACCCTAATTGACAAACAAACAAACCAAAGCAAAGGCAAAGTCTTCTCATACTTTGTTGATTTCAAAAAGCCTTCGACTCAATTTGGCATGAGGGTCTGCTATTCAAATTGATGGAAAGTGGTGTTGGGGGGAAAACATACAACATTATAAAATCCATGTACACAAACAACAAGTGTGTGGTTAAAATAGGCAAAAAACACAAACATTTCTTCCCACAGGGCCTTAGGGTGAGATAGGGATGCAGCTTAAGCCCCACCCTCTTCAACATATATATCAACGAATTGACGAGGGCACTAGAAAAGTCTGCAGCATCCGGCCTCACTCTACTAGAATCTGAAGTAAAATGTATACTCTTTGCTGATCATCTGGTGCTTCTGTCACCAACCAAGGAGGGCCTATAGCAGCACCTAGATCTTCTGCACAGATTCTGTCAGACCTGGGCCTTGACAGTAAATCTCTGTAAGACCAAAGTAATGGTGTTCCAAAAAAGGTTCAGTCGCCAGGACCACAAATACAAATTCCATCTAGACACCGTTGCCCTGGAGCACACAAAAACGATACATATCTTGGCCTAAACATCAGTGCCACAGGTAACTTCCACAAAGCTGTGAACGATCTGAGAGACAAGGCAAGAAGGGCATTCTATGCCATCAAAAGGAACATAAAATTCAACATACCAATTAGGATCTGGCTAAAAATACTTTAATCAGTTATAGAACCCAGTGCCCTTTATGGTTGTGAGGTCTGGGGTCCGCTCACCAACCAAGACTTCACAAAATGGGACAAACACCAAATTGAGACTCTGCATGCAGAATTCTGCAAAAATATCCTCCGTGTACAATGTAGAACACCAAATAATGCATGCAGAGCAGAATTAGGCCGATTCCCGCTAATGATCAAAATACAGAAAAGAGCCGTTAAATTCTACATCCACCTAAAAGGAAGTGATTCCCAAACCTTCCATAACAAAGCCATCACCTACAGAGAGATGAACCTGGAGAAGAGTCCCCTAAGCAAGCTGGTCCTGGGGCTCTGTTCACAAACACAAACACACCCCACAGAGCCCCAGGACAGCAACACAATTAGACTCAACCAAATAATGAGAAAACAAAAAGATAATTACTTGACACATTGGAAAGAATTAACAAAAAAACAGCAAACTAGAATGCTATTTGGCCATAAACATAGAGTACACAGTGGCAGAATACCTGACCACTGTGACTGACCCAAACTTAATGAACGCTTTGACCTTGTACAGACTCAGTGAGCATAGCCTTGCTATTGAGAAAGGCCGCCGTAGGCAGACCTGGCTCTCAAGAGAAGACAGGCTATGTGCACAATGCCCACAAAATGAGGTGGAAACTGAGCTGCACTTCCTAACCTCATGCCCAATGTATGACTACATTAGAGACACATATTTCTCTCAGATTACACAGATCCACAAAGAATTCAAAAACAAATCCAATTTTGATAAACTCCCATATCTATTGGGTGAAATAACACAGTGTGCCATCACACCAGCAAGATCTGTTGCCACAAGATAAGGTCAACCAGTGAAGAACAAACATCATTGTAAATACAACCCATATTTATGCTTATTTATTTTCCCTTTTGTACTTTAACCATTTGTACATCGTTACAACACATTTGTAATGTCTTTCCATTATTTTGGAACTCCTGTGAGTGTAATGTTTACTGTTCATTTTTGTTTATTTCACTTTTGTATATTTTCTACTTCACTTGCTTTGGCAATGTTAACATATGTTTCCCATGCCAATAAAGCCCCTTGAATTGAATTGAATTTTGAGGGGGCCTGGGTTAGGGAGAGAGGTGGCCTAGGTTGGAGAGAGGGGGCCTGGGTTGAACAGAGAGGGTTTGGACACAAGCGGGCAGATTTATAGGGGTTACATATTAAAATATTCCCTCTGCTCTGCTGCAAGGCCCAGACTGAATTCTGCTCTGTCAGTGCCATACACAGGTTGGTGTGTGTTTTATTGTATTTTTTTTATTTCACCTTTATTTAACCAGGTAGGCCATTTGAGAACAAGTTCTCATTTACAACTGCCACCTGGCCAAGAAAGCAAAGCAGTGCGACACAAACAACACAGAGTTACACATGGAATAAACAAATGTACAGTCGATAACACAATAGAAACGTTTATATACAGTGTGTGCAAATGAAGTAAGATTAGGGAGGTAAGGCAATAAATAGGTCATAGTGGCGAAATAATGACAATTTAGCAATTAAACACTGGAGTGATAGATGTGCAGAAGATGATTGTGCAAGTAGAGATACTGGGGTGCAAAGGAGAAGAAAATAATAACAATATGGGGATGAGGTAGTTGGGTGGGCTATTTACAGATGGGCTATGTACAGGTGCAATGATCTGTAAGCTGCTCTGACAGCTGATGCTTAAAGTTAGTGAGTGCGATATTAGTCTCCAGCTTCAGTGATTTTTGCAATTCGTTCCAGTCATTCCAGTCAGCAGATAACTGGAAGGAAAGGCAGCCAAATGAGGAGTTGGCTTTGGGGGTGACCAGTGAAATATACCTGCTGGAGCGTGTGCTACGGGTGGGTGCTGCTATGGTGACCAGTGAGCTGAGATAAGGCTGGGCTTTACCTAGCAAAGACTTATAGATGATCTGGAGCCAGTGGGTTTGGCGCCGAATATGAAGCGAGGGCCAGCCAACGAGAGCATACAGGTTTCAGTGGTGGGTAGTATATGGGGCATTGGTGACAAAACGGATGGCACTGTGATAGACTGGAGCCTATTTTGTAAATGACATCGCCGAAGTCAAGGATCGGTAGGATAGTCAGTTTTACGAGGGTATGTTTGGCAGCATGAGTGAAGGATGCTTTGTTGCGAAATAGGAATCTGATTCTAGATTTAATTTTGGATTGTAGATGCTTAATGTGAGTCTGGAAGGAGAGTTTACAGTCTAACCAGACACCTAGGTATTTATAGTTGTCCACATATTCTAAGTCAGAACCGTCCAGAATAGTGATGCTAGACGGGCGGGCAGGTGCAGGCAGCGATCGGTTGAAGAGCATGCATTCTGTTTTACTTGCATTTAAGAGCAGTTAAAGGCCACGGAAGGAGTGTTGTATGGCATTGAAGCTCGTCTGGAGGTTTGTTAACAGTGTCCAAAGAAGGGCCAGAAGTATACAAAATGGTGTCGTCTGCGTAGAGGTGGATCAGAGAATCACCAGCAGCAAGAGCGACATCATTGATGTATACAGTATATAGAGCACTCAATAGGTCTTAATCCAGTTCCCTGAGGCTTCACATCAAGGGTCATGGCATTGATGATCAATCATTTCCAGTTGCAATCTTCAAGGCTTCAAAAACACAGCCCCCCAGGAATGTATAGTTTTAAGCTCCTGTAACCATATGCTTTCTGAGTTTAGTTGGGTAAACACAAAATCCATGAGGTTTGGATATGATTTCCTCAGAGCATAAAGCTGTATAATGTTTGGGTCATTGTCTATCAGTAGTTAGTTGAAGC
Source organism: Salvelinus namaycush (assembly GCF_016432855.1). Lineage (NCBI taxonomy): Eukaryota > Metazoa > Chordata > Actinopteri > Salmoniformes > Salmonidae > Salvelinus > Salvelinus namaycush. The sequence goes on from NC_052307.1 coordinate 77,176,484, forward strand.
CTATCCTCCTACCCTCTATTACCTCTAATTGGATCCCATCTGATGAATCTATTGGAAGGGGAGAGAGGGCTTGTCGTCAGGCAAAGTTATTGTTCCGGAAGTAATGAATTATGAGACCAAGATACCACTATGAGGGGAGCAGCTGTCTGCTATCACCTGTCTTTCTACTAGATAGCTAGTGTGAATAAGAAGCATTAACACTGAGACTGTTCTGGGAACTGCTGCTATACTCTGAGGAGTGCGCTACACATCAGTAACTATAGCACCCAATCAGATAGTGGTGGTGGAAGTGGAAATGCTTTTTACCAATGTATTGTTTTGGGAGGAACACTGCATATATTAGATTAATTAAATATTCAAATGTGCATCTAATAAGCAGCTGGAGACAACCATGTTCACAGACTTTGCCTTTGGCTTTTATAAAACGGCACTGTATTTCAGTTTATACTATGGTTTATCAATAAGGGCTGAAATATCCTATTTATCTTTTACATGCAAAACTACAGTAATGTTTCTATCCTCACAACCTAATTTTACAGTCTAAGATAAACATTCACCCAGCTCCAGACTGGTCTGGTTGGCAGTACATTCATATGATTCATGTTTTTTAAATGCAGCATCTTGCCAGCAACTATTAGAATATATTAGAATTCCTGGGTAGCTATATGCGTTTTTCTGTGTCAGCCTCTAAGAGGAGTGGGATTTAAGTGATGCTTAACTCCGTGTCCCTAGCAGCTCTAAGATGCTGCCGGCAGGAGAAGCAGGCAGAGACAAGGACAGTCTGACAGACCTTCATATCTTACCTGTGTGACAGGACTATGACCATGACTGTAGGGCTGACGTGCTTTAGGAGATGAATATATGTCTGTTTTCTAGGATCTTTCCACAGGGTTTGAATGTTTCCCTATCATCCTCCATCTGACTGTATTGTGATACTCTCATACACTACCTCACTTTCCCAACCTCAAAACATACATTGATATCAATCTGGTGGCATGGTAGAAAGGAAGTCATTGTTCTGTTTGGTCCTTTGCTTGAGATGTCCTGGTTGTGTTCCTAATGGAACCCTATTCCCTTTATAGTGCCCCAGACCGTGTTCAATAGGTGCTATCACCTAGAATCTGGCTACTGTACATCACATGATTATAGTTTATTATTACTTTTCAGCTGAATGTAAGTGTCTGAATGATGTGCATTGACTGCAATATACACTACCATTCAAAAGTTTGGGGTCACTTAGAAGATGTGTTGTTTTTGAAAGAAAAGCTAAATAAAAAGTCCATTAAAATAACATCAAATTGATCAGAAATACAGTGTAGACATTGTTAATGTTGTAAATGACTAATGTAGCCAGAAACTGACTATCTACATAGGCGTACAGAGGCCCATTATCAGCAATCATTACTCCTGTGTTCCAATGGTACGTTGTGTTAGCTAATCCAAGTTTATCATTTTAAAAGGCTAATTCTAATTCTAATTGATCATTAGAAAATCCTTTTGCAATTATGTTAGCTGAAAACGGTTGTTCTGATTTAAATCAAATCAAATCAAGTTTATTTTATATAGCCCTTCGTACATCAGCTAATATCTCGAAGTGCTGTACAGAAACCCAGCCTAAAACCCCAAACAGCAAGCAATGCAGGTGTAGAAGCACGGTGGCTAGGAAAAACTCCCTAGAAAGGCCAAAACCTAGGAAGAAACCTAGAGAGGAACCAGGCTATGAGGGGTGGCCAGTCCTCTTCTGGCTGTGCCGGGTGGAGATTATAACAGAACATGGCCAAGATGTTCAAATGTTCATAAATGACCAGCATGGTCAAATAATAATCAGGAGTAAATGTCAGTTGGCTTTTCATAGCCGATCATTAAGAGTATCTCTACCGCTCCTGCGGTCTCTAGAGAGTTGAAAACAGCAGGTCTGGGACAGGTAGCATGTCCGGTGGACAGGTCAGGGTTCCATAGCCGCAGGCAGAACAGTTGAAACTGGAACAGCAGCAAGGCCAGGTGGACTGGGGACAGCAAGGAGTCATCATGCCCGGTAGTCCTGACGCATGGTCCTAGGGCTCAGGTCCTCCGAGAGAGAGAAAGAAAGAGAGAAGGAGAGAATTAGAGAGAGCATACTTAAATTCACACAGGACACCGGATAAGACAGGAGAAGTACTCCAGATATAACCAACTGACCCTAGCCCCCCGACACATAAACTACTGCAGCATAAATACTGGAGGCTGAGACAGGAGGGGTCAGGAGACACTGTGGCCCCATCCGATGATACCCCCGGACAGGGCCAAACAGGAAGGATATAACCCCACCCACTTTGCCAAAGCACAGCCCCCACACCACTAGAGGGATATCTTCAACCACCAACTTACCATCCTGAGACAAGGCTGAGTATAGCCCACAAAGATCTCCACCACAGCACAAACCAAGGGGGGGCGCCAACCCAGACAGGAAGATCACGTCAGTAAATCAACCCACTCAAGTGACGCACCCCTCCTAGGGACGGCATGAAAAAGCACCAGTAAGCCAGTGACTCAGCCCCTGTAATAGGGTTAGAGGCAGAGAATCCCAGTGGAGAGAGGGGAACCGGCCAGGCAGAGACAGCAAGGGCGGTTCGTTGCTCCAGAGCCTTTCCGTTCACCTTCACACTCCTGGGCCAGACTACACTCAATCATATGACCTACTGAAGAGATAAGTCTTCAGTAAAGACTTAAAGGTTGAGACCGAGTCTGTGTCTCTCACATGGGTAGGCAGACCATTCCATAAAAATTGAGCTCTATAGGAGAAAGCCCTGCCTCCAGCTGTTTGCTTAGAAATTCTAGGGACAATTAGGAGGCCTGCGTCTTGGGACCGTAGCGTACGTGTAGGTATGTACGACAGGACCAACTCGGAAAGATAGGTAGGAGCAAGCCCATGTAACGCTTTATAGGTTAACAGTAAAACTTTGAAATCAGCCCTTGCCTTAACAGGAAGCCAGTGTAGGGAAGCTAGCACCGGAGTAATATGATCAAATTTCTTGGTTCTAGTCAGGATTCTAGCAGCCGTATTTAGCACTAACTGAAGTTTATTTAGTGCTTTATCCGGGTAGCCGGAAAGTAGAGCATTGCAGTAGTCTAACCTAGAAGTAACAAAAGCATGGATGAATTTTTCTGCATCATTTTTGGACAGAAAATTTCTGATTTTTGCAATGTTACGTAGATGGAAAAAAGCTGTCCTTGAAACAGTCTTGATATGTTCGTCAAAAGAGAGATCAGGGTCCAGAGTAACGCCGAGGTCCTTCACATTTTATTTGAGACGACTTTACAACCATCAAGATTAATTGTCAGATTTAACAGAATATCTCTTTGTTTCTTGGGACCTAGAACAAGCATCTCTGTTTTGTCCGAGTTTAAAAGTAGAACGTTTTCAGCCATCCACTTCCTTATGTCTGAAACACAGGCTTCTAGCGAGGGAAATTTTGGGGCTTCACCATGTTTCATTGAAATGTACAGCGGTGTGTCATCCGCATAGCAGTGAAAGTTAACATTATGTTTTCGAATGACATCCCCAAGAGGTAAAATATATAGTGAAAACAATAGTGGTCCTAAAACGGAACCTTGAGGAACACCGTGTAGACCAATTTGGGTTTCCAGTCTCTCCAAAATAATGTGGTGATCGATGGTATCAAAGGCAGCACTAAGGTCTAGTAGCACGAGGACAGATGCAGAGCCTCGGTCTGACACCATTAAAAGGTCATTTACCACCTTCACAAGTGCAGTCTCTGTGCTATGATGGGGTCTAAAACCAGACTGAAGCATTTCGTATACATTGTTTGTCTTCAGGAAGGCAGTGAGTTGCTGCGCAACAGCTTTTTCATTTTTTTTTGAGAGGAATGGAAGATTCGATATAGGCCGATAGTTTTTTATATTTTCTGGGTCAAGGTTTGGCTTTTTCAAGAGAGGCTTTATTACTGCCACTTTTAGTGAGTTTGGTACACATCCGGTGGATAGAGAGCCGTTTATTATGTTCAACATAGGAGGGCCAAGCACATGAAGCAGCTCTTTCAGTAGTTTAGTTGGAATAGGATCCAGTATGCAGCTTGAAGGTTTAGAGGCCATGATTATTTTCATCATTGTGTCAAGAGATATAGTACTAAAACACTTAAGTGTCTCTCTTGATCCTAGGTCCTGGCAGAGTTGTGCAGACTCAGGACAGCTAAGCTTTGGAGGAATACACAGATTTAAAGAGGAGTCCGTAATTTGCTTTCTAATGATCATGATCTTTTCCTCAAAGAAGTTCATGAATTTATTACTGCTGAAGTGAAAGCCATCCTCACTTGGGGAATGCTGCTTTTTAGTTAGCTTTGCAACAGTATCAAAAAGAAATTTTGGATTGTTCTTATTTTCCTCAATTAAGTTGGAGAAGTAGGATGATCGAGCAGCAGTGAGGGCTCTTCGATACTGCACGGTACTGTCTTTCCAAGCTAGTCGGAAGACTTCCAGTTTGGTGTGGCGCCATTTCCGTTCCAATTTTCTGGAAGCTTGCTTCAGAGCTCGGGTATTTTCTGTATACCAGGGAGCTAGTTTCTTATGACAAATGTTTTTAGTTTTTAGGGGTGCAACTGCATCTAGGCTATTGGCAAGGTTAAATTGAGTTCCTCAGTTAGGTGGTTAACTGATTTTTGTCCTCTGACGTCCTTGGGTAGGCAGAAGGAGTCTGTAAGGACATCAAGAAATCTTTGTGTTGTCTGAGAATTTATAGCACGACTTTTGATGCTCCTTGGTTGGGGTCTGAGCAGATTATTTGTTGCGATTGCAAACGTAATAAAATGGTGGTCCGATAGTCCAGGATTATGAGGAAAAACATTAAGATCCACAACATTTATTCCATGGGACAAAACTAGGTCCAGAGTATGACTGTGGCAGTGAGTAGGTCCAGAGACATGTTGGACAAAACCCACTGAGTCGATGATGGCTCCAAAAGCCTTTTGGAGTGGGTCTGTGGACTTTTCCATATGAATATTAAAATCACCAAAAATTAGAATATTATCTGCTATGACTACAAGGTCCGATAGGAATTCAGGGAACTCAGTGAGGAACGCTGTATATGGCCCAGGAGGCCTGTAAACAGTAGCTATAAAAAGTGATTGAGTAGGCTGCATAGATTTCATGACTAGAAGCTCAAAAGACGAAAACGTCATTTTTTGGGGGGGTAAATTGAAATTTGCTATCGTAAATGTTAGCAACACCTCCGCCTTTGCGGGATGCACGGGGGATATGGTCACTAGTGTAACCAGGAGGCGAGGCCTCATTTAACACAGTAAATTCATCAGGCTTAAGCCATGTTTCAGTCAGGCCGATCACATCAAGATTATGATCAGTGATTAGTTCATTGACTATAACTGCCTTTGAAGTGAGGGATCTAACATTAAGTAGCCCTATTTTGAGATGTGAGGTATCACGATCTCTTTCAATAATGGCAGGAATGGAGGAGGTCTTTATCCTAGTGAGATTGCTAAGGCGAACACCGCCATGTTTAGTTTTGCCCAACCTAGGTCGAGGCACAGACACAGTCTCAATGGGGATAGCTGAGCTGACTACACTGACTATGTTAGTGGCAGACTCCACTAAGCTGGCAGGTTGGCTAACAGCCTGCTGCCTGGCCTGCACCCTATTTCATTGTGGAGCTAGAGGAGTTAGAGCCCTGTCTATGTTGGTAGATAAGATGAAGCAATAAAATAAAAGAAGCCATAAAACTGGCCATTTTTAGACTAGTTGAGTATCTGGAGCATCAGCATTTGTGGGTTCAATTACAGGCTCAAGATGGCCAGAAGCAATGAACTTTCTTCTGAAATTCATCAGTCTATTCTTGTTCTGAGAAATGAAGGCTATTCCATGCGAGAATTGCCAAGAAACTGATGATCTTGTACAACGCTGTGTACTACTCCCTTCACAGAACAGTGCAAACTGGCTCTAACCAGAATAGAAAGAGGAGTGGGAGGCCCCGGTACACAACTGAGCAAGAGGACAAGTACATTAGAGTGTCTAGTTTGAGAAACCGACGCCTCACAAGTCCTCAACTGGCAGCTTCATTAAATAGTACCCGCAAAACACCAGTCTCAACGTCAACAGTGAAGAGGCGACTCCGGGATGCTGGCCTTCTAGGCAGAGTTGCAAAGAAAAAGCCATATCTCAGACTAGCCAATAAAATAAAATAAAAATTTCTTTAAAAAATAAGGACATTTCTAAGTGACCTCAAACTTGTGAATGGTTGTGTATGGCACAGTGTTCACTGATAGCTTGAATGGTAGGAGGTTGAACATGACGATGAAGGGGTGTGTGTGTGTGTGTGTGTGTGTGTAATATATACAGTTGAAGTCGGAAGTTTACATACACCTTAGCCAAATACATTTGAACTCAGTTTTTCACAATCTCTGACATTTAATCCTAGTAAAAATGCCCTGTCTTAGGTCATTTAGGAGAGAGAGGTGAGAGAATGATTTATTTCAGCTTTTATTTCTTTCATCACTATCCCAGTGGGTCAGAAGTTTACATACACTCAATTAGTATTTGGTAGCATTGCCTTTAAATTGTTTAACTTGGGTCAAACGTTTTGGGTAGCCTTCCACAAGCACAAGGATTAATTTTGGCCCATTCCTCCTGACAGAGCTAGTGTAACTGAGTCAGGTTTGTAGGCCTCCTTTCTCCCACACGCTTTTTCAGTTCTGCCCACAAATTTTCTCTAGGATTGAGGTCAGGGCTTTTGATGGCCACTCCAATACCTTGACTTTGTTGTCATTAAGCCATTTTGCCAAAACTTTGGAAGTATGCTTGGGGTCATTGTCCATTTGGAAGACCCATTTGTGACCAACCTTTAACTTCCTGACTGATGTCTTGAGATGTTGCTTCAAAATATCCACATAATTTTTCCTCCCTCATGATCCCATCTATTTTGTGAAGTGCACCAGTCCCTTCTGCAGCAAAGCACCCTCACAACATGATGCTGCCACCCCCGTGCTTCACGGTTGGGATGGTGTTCTTCAGCTTGCAAGCGTCCCCCTTCTTCCTCCAAAGATAACGATGGTCATTATGGCCAAACAGTTATATTTTTGTTTCATCAGACCAGAGGACATTTCTCCATAAAGTACGATCTTTGTCCCCATGTGCAGTTGCAAACCGTAGTCTGGCTTTTTTTATGGCGGTTTTGGAGCAGTGGCTGCTTCTTTGCTGTGCGGCCGTTCAGGTTATGTTGATATAGGACTTGTTTTACTGTGGATATAGATACTTTTGTACCTGTTTCCTCCAGCATCTTCACAAGGTCCTTTGCTGTTGTTCTGGGATTGATTTGCACTTTTCGCACCAAAGTACGTTCATCTCTAGGAGACAGAACACCTCTCCTTCCTGAGCGGTATGATGGCTGTGTGGTCCCGTGGTGTTTATACTTGCATAGTATTGTTTGTACAGGTGAACGTGGTACCTTCAGGCATTTGGAAATTGCTCCCAAGGATGAACCAGACTTGTGGAGGTCTACAATTTATTTTCTGAGGTCTTGGCTGATTTCTTTTGATTTTCCCATGATGTCAAGCAAAGAGGCACTGAGTTTGAAGGTAGGCCTTGAAATACATCCACAGGTACACTTCCAATTGACTCAAATGATGTCAATTAGCCTATCAGAAGCTTCTAAGGCCATGACATAATTTTCTGGAATTTTCCAAGCTGTTCAAAGGCACAGTCAACGTAGTGTATGTAAACTTCTGACCCACTGGAATTGTGATACAGTGAAATAATCTGTCTGTAAACAATTGTTGGAAAAATTACTAATCATGCACAAAGTAGATGTCCTAACCGACTTGCCAAAACTATAGTTTGTTAACAAGAAATTTGTGGAGTGGTTGAAAAACAAGTTTTAATGACTCCAACCTAAGTGTATGTAAACTTCCCACTTCAACTGTATCTATCTATCTATCTATCTATCTATCTATCTATCTATCTATCTATCTATCTATCTATCTATCTATCTATCTATCTATCTGTCTGTCTGTCTGTCTGTCTGTCTGTCTGTCTGTCTGTCTGTCTGTCTGTCTGTCTGTCTGTCTGTCTGTCTGTCTGTCTGTCTGTCTGTCTGTCTGTCTGTCTGTCTGTCTGTCTGTCTGTCTGTCTGTCTCTGTCTCTGTCTCTGTCTCTGTCTCTGTCTGTCTCTGTCTCTGTATTCCGGACTCTGACATTGCTCGTTCTGATATTTATTTAGTATTATATTTTGGATAATGTGTATTGTTATTGAATTGCTAGATATTACTGCACTGTTGGAGCTGGAAACACAAGCATTTCGCTGCACCTGTGATAACACCTGCAAAACTGTGTATGCAACCAATACACATTGATTTGATTTGAAAGCCTCATCTGGATTTATTTTCACTTGTTCCTTGCGATCCATAGGTTATGATGCTGTGCTGCGCTGTGCTGGTTCCCAAGTCTCTCCATGTGAAAACATCACACTGGTGGGGTAGCCCACCTGCAGCTTTTGAGCACTTGAGAGTGTGTGTTCTTAGGATTATGGAGGATGTATCATAGACGTACTGTATCTTACCCCTTGGCTGTGACTGGGCTGGTGTACAGTATATGGAGATGTTATTACAGTGTTCACATCCACGTGTTCACATCCACTTCCAGACAGGCTGCTATTTAATGATCAGAAGCTGCACTGCTGAAGAATATTGAGTTGTCACAATGGAGAGCTTATTTAATTGGTAAGAAATCTTCTTTTCAAAGCATAATTGCGCAGTATGTAAAGAAAATGTCATTAGACTTTCCAATTGAAATACCATGAAAATACAAGTGGCTGCTTATGTCATTCGAAATGGAATGTTTCTGTAACTGAAATGGAGTTTCAATATCAACAAAGAAGATGAGGCTATCTCTATTCTGGCCTGTATTTAGACAGAAATGTACACTCGGGTTTGCGTTCCAAATGCATCCTAAATGACACCCTATTGTTCCTGGTCAAAAGTAGTGCACTACATATTCTTTCCTGCGTTCAGATTAAGAGACATAGACTGGTCTCTCAGTTTACTGTATGCTAAACCTCTCTTTTGAATAATTGGTCTTACGCAGAGAAGGTTGACCTCTGGTGTGCTTTGTGGAATGCTAACATGTTTTAAAGTAATAGTCAGCGCTTGACTTGGGCAGGAGCTCACTGGATCTGATTACTGGTACCTCAAATGTTCTACTGCTTGAGCTCCTGTTCCTCTTATAGAATGTTAGATCAGAAGTCTTGTGGAGCTCTTGCACCTAAATGTAAACAGTACTGGCACCCAAAATGAGAACCGGACCCTATTTCAGTCCAAGTCAAGCACTGGTAATAGTGGGTGCTATGGAGACAGTCAGACTCTTTTTCAGTGTTGATAGGGTTTTCTTACTGTAGAAATAAATTTGACTATTATTATAAGCCTCGGCGTGCTGACTGTCTGTTGGAAACTACCGTATCTATAATTCATGGCCAGAATAATGCATGAGATGTCTCTGCTGGCTCTACAGCAGGTTTCATTGTCAATTTCATTTGGTTTATTATCCTTTCAGTGATACCCATCCCGGATCCGGGAGCATCCTCATCAAAAAAGCTGACTAGGATAGCCTAGCCTAGCCTAACGGGACAGGGATATCATATAATAAAATTTCATGAAATCACAAGTCCAATACAGCAAATGAAAGATAAACATCTTGTGAATCCAGCCATCATTTCCGATTTTTAAAATGTTTTACAGCGAAAACACAATATGTATTTATATTAGCTAACCACAATAGCCAAACACACAACGGCATGTTTTCACCATGATTCCACTGCATAGGTAGCTTTCACAAAACCCAGAAATAGAGATAAAATTAATCACTAACCTTGAACAACTTCATCAGATGACAGTCTTATAACATCATGTTATACAATACATTTATGTTTTGTTCGAAAATGTGCATATTTGAGGTATACATCGTAGTTTTACATTGCAGCCACCATCACAAATATCACCAAAGCAGCCTATAATAATTACAGAGAGCAACGTGAAATACATAAATACTCATCATAAAACATTTATGAAAAATACATGGTGTACAGCAAATGAAAGATAAACATCTTGTGAATCCAGCCAATATTTCCAGCCAATAAGTGTTTTACAGCGAAAACACAATATAGAATTATATTAGCTTACCACAATAGCCAAACACACAAAGCTATTTATTCACCGCCAACATAGCTTTCACAAAAAACAGCAATAGAGATAAAATGAATCACTAACCTTTGGACAACTTCATCAGATGACAGTCTTATAACATCATGTTATACAATACATTTATGTTTTGTTCGAAAATGTGCATATTTAGAGCTGCAAATCGTGGTTATACATTGTGAATACGTAGCAACAATTCACCAAAATCTCCGGAGATATTTTGGACAGTCACCTAAACTAACCAAAGAACTCATCATAAACTTTACATAAAAATACTTGTTGTATGGCAAATGAAAGATACACTGGTTCTTAATGCAACCGCTGTGTTAGATTTTTGAAAATAACTTTACTACAACATACAGAATGCATTATTGTGAGACAGCGCTCACCTATTCTCCGCCGTGTTGGAGCCAAGATATTCCACAGAAATACGAACTAACATCATAAATATTCTCTTACTTTTGCTGATCTTCCATCAGAATGTTGTGCAAGGAGTCCTAGGTCCAGAATAAATCGTTGTTTGGTTTTAGAATGTCCATTTCTTCTGTCAAATTAGCAACTTTGGCTAGCATTGTGGAGCGCACGTGTCCATCATCTCTTGGCGCATGGAACGAAAAATTCCCAAATTCCCAATAAATGTCGAATAAACTTGTTAAACTCGGTTGAAAATCCTACTTTATGATGTTCTTACATATGTATCCAATACAATGAGAGCCGGAGCAATTCGTAGTGTATACCGAACGCTTTTCAGAAGACAATGTGAGGTTCCCCGGCGCGTAGATGAAAACTGACAAAAGAGCAGACCTGTCACTCCAAAAGCTCTTATTCGGCCTCACATCAAGCTAGACACCCCATTCAACCTTCCACTGCCTGTTGACATCTAGTGGAAGGTGTATGAAGTGCATACAGATCCATAAATAAAAGCCAGTTGAATAGGCAGGCCCTGACACAGAGCCTCATTTTCAGAATTTTCACTTCCTATATGGAAGTTTACTGCCAAATGAGTTCTGTTTTACTCACAGATATAATTCAAACAGTTTTAGAAACTTCAGAGTGTTTTCTATCCAATAGTAATAATAATATGCATATTGTATGATCTAGAACAGAGTACGAGGCCGTTTAATTTTGGCACGATTTTTTCCAAAGTGAAAACAGCGACCCCCTATTCACAAGAAGTTATTGGGTGACATTCTGGTCCAAGTATAAAAATTATGATTATACTGTGTCTTATTCATTGAGACATGCTGGTATTACTGTATGGGAGTATTGCAGACCATTGACTGTGAATGGCAGTGACTGAGTCTAACTTTCCTACACTGCTATACTCAGTGTCTATATGTTGTGATGTCATGATAGTGTCACACTGCACTGCCAGCTCTAACCCTCAGAGGTAGTAATAACACCTTTGGGAAGAGGGGCATTCTTCCTACCAAACCATATGACCTTTTGTTTTGGAGGTGTTCAGAACAAGGTTAAGGGTAGAGAAAGCTTTTTGGACACTAAGAAAGCTTTGTTGTAGAGAATTTAGCACAAAATCCAGGGAGGGGCCAGTTGAGTATAAGACTGTATCATCTGCATGTAAATGGATGAGAGAGCTTCCTACTGCCTGAGCTATGTTGTTGATGTAAATTGAGAAGAGCGTGGGGCCTAGGATCGAGCCTTAGGGTACTCCCTTGGTGACAAGCAATGGCTGAGACAGCAGATTCTCTGACTTTATACACCGCACTCTTTGAGAGAGGTAGTTAGCAAACCAGGCCAAAGACCCCTCAGAGACACCAATACTCTTTAGCTGGTCCATAAGAATGGAATGGTCTACCGTATCAAAAGCTTTGGTCAAGTCAATAAAAATAGTAGCACAATATTGCTTAGAATCAAGGGCAATGGTGACATCATTGAGGACCTTTAAGGTTGCAGTGACACATCCATAACCTGAGCGGAAACCAGATTGCATACCTGAGAGAATACTATAGACATCAAGAAAGCCAGTCAGTTGATTATTGACAAGTTTTTCCAACACTTTTGATAAACAGGGCAAAATAGAAATAGGCCTATAACAGTTAGGATCAGCTTGATCTCCCCCTTTAAATAAAGGACAAACTGTGGCTGCTTTCCAAGAAAGGAGAGACAGGCTTGGCAATGATAGGGGCAGAAACCTTTAATTCCTCCCAAACCCGGATCCGGGAGCACCCCCATCAGTAAAAAAGCTGACTAGCATAGCCTAGCATAAGTAAATACTAGCATCTAAATATCATTAAATCACAAGTCCAAGACACCAGATGAAAGATACACATCTTGTGAATCCAGCCATCATTTCTGATTTTTAAAATGTTTTACAGGGAAGACACAATATGTAAATCTATTAGCTAACCACGTTAGCAAAAGACACCACTTTTTTTACTCCACCAGTTTTTTACTCCATCAGTAGCTATCACAAATTCGACCAAATAAAGATATAAATAGCCACTAACCAAGAAACAACTTCATCAGATGATAGTCTGATAACATATTTATTGTATAGCATATGTTTTGTTAGAAAAATGTGCATATTTCAGGTATAAATCATAGTTTACCATTGCAGCCACCATCACAACTCTCACCAAAGCGACTAGAATAACTACAGAGAGCAACGTGTATTACCTAATTACTCATCATAAAACATTTCTTAAAAATACACAGCGTACAGCAATTGAAAGACACAGATCTTGTGAATCCAGACAATATTTCAGATTTTCTAAGTGTTTTACAGCGAAAACACAATATAGCGTTATATTAGCTTACCACAATAGCAAACATCACAACAGCATTGATTCAAGCCAAACATAGCGATAACGTATAAACCACCAAAAGATATTAATTTTTTCACTAACCTTCTCAGAATTCTTCAGATGACAGTCCTATAACATCATATTACACAATGCATATAGAGTTTGTTCGAAAATGTGCATATTTAGCGGCACAAATCGTGGTTATACAATGTGATTAGTGGCCAAAACGTCAAGCAATCTGTCCGGCGCCATCTTGGAGAGGCACCTATTCTAATCGAAAACTATTCATAAACTTGACTAAAAAATACAAGTTGGACAGCAAATGAAAGATAAATTAGTTCTTAATGCAATCGCTGTGTTAGATTTTTAAAATTAACGTTACTGCGCAATACAGCGTGCGCTAAAGCGAGACCGCACCATAATTCATGGCGGAATTATTATTTGACATTTGTCAACATAAGTACGAATTAACAGCATAAAGACTGCTTACTATTAGCTGAGCTTCCATCAGAATCTTGGGCAAGGTGTCCTTTCTCCAGAACAATCGTCTTTTGGTTGAAAGATGTCCTCTTCTCCTGTCGAAATAGCAGCTAACGATAGCCACCCACTGGAGAAGTGTCCAACTCGTGAAAGCGCATGACAAAGAAATCCCAGAAAATCGCAATAAACTGCTATAAACTGCTATAAGTCGGTTTAAATTAACTACCTTATGATGTCTTTAACACCTATAACGAATAAAAACATGACCGGAGATATAGAACTACTAAAACGAAAGCGTTTGCAGGACGCCATTGTGATGTCTTCTTGCACCAGGCGCACCATTGAAAAGGACGGTACTTCCGTTCCACGGTCTTATATAGGGTCCCAGATTGCGCAATCCACTCCATTCAAATTCTCACCGCTTACTGACATCTAGAGGAAGACGTATGCAGTGCATGTAGCCCGATGGCTTACATGGGGACTTATAAACTTACCTCAGAACAGGGACCTCGATTTCTGAAATCTCACTCCCTGACAGGAAATGTGCTGCAGAATGAGTTCTGTTTCACTCAGAGAAATAATTCAAACGGTTTTAGAAACTAGAGAGTGTTTTCTATCCAATAGTAATAATAATATGCATATTGTACGAGCAAGAATTGAGTACGAGGCAGTTTAATTTGGGAACTCATTTTTACAAAGTCGAAATGGCGCCCCCATAGGCTCAAGAGGTTAAAGAAGAAAGGGTCTAAACCATCTGACCCTGATGGTTTTTTGGGGTCAAGTTTAAGGAACTCTTTTAGCACCTCGGACTTTGTAGGAGAGACTTTGTAGCGGGGCAGGTGAAAAAAGGGAGAAGCATCGGGGATAGTCGCATTAGAAGAGGTGGAAGATGAGGACATGTTGGATGGGCAAGGAGGCATGGCTGAGTCAAATAGGAATCCTGATTTAATGAAGTGGTGATTAAAGAGCTCAGCCATGTGCTTCTTGTCAGTAACAACCACATCATCAACATTAAGGGACATGGGCAGCTGTGATGAGGAGGGTTTATTCTCTAAGTCTTTGACCGTTTGTTGAGGTTAGACCCACTGAGAGAGAACTGCTCCTTAAAGTAACTAACTAACTAACTAACTAACTAACTAACTAACTAACTAACGATAGCCAGTCAGCCTGAGTATGCGTGTGCCGAGCCTTTCGCCAAATGCAATTCTTGAGGTGGAGTAACTCTGCAAGATCACGGTCGAACCAGGGGCTGAACCTGTTTTTAATTCAAAATTTCTTCATTGTTTGTTAACAATACCACTGATCGTCTTCGACAGAGGGGATCAGGCTGATTCTGTACCATTTTACAGAGGCCAGTTCATGAAGGAAGGCTTGCTCATTAAAGTTTTTTAGCAAGCGTCTATGACTAATCAGGACAGGTCGTTTCACTGAGCAGCCATTACGAACACAGACTGTAAATCAGCGATCACTAAGGTCATTACAGAAAACACCAGACTGATACCTATCAGGATTATTGTGAGGATAACATCGAGGAGTGTAGCCTTTTCTGGGTGTTTGGAGTCATACTTTGTGGGATTGGTGATCATCTGAGAAATATTTAGGGAGTCGGATTGCTTTAGGACTTGGTCAGGTGGTTTAAGCATGTCCCAGTTTATGTCACCTAGCAGGACAAATTCAGACTTAGTGTAAGGAGCCAGGAGAAATCTTAGGGCATTTAGGGTACAGGCCGAGGCTGATGGTGGACGATAACACACAGCAACAGTCAACAAAGAGCTATTTGAAAGTTTAATGCTTAAAACCAGCAAATCAAATTGTTTGGGGACAGACTTGGTGGAGGCAACAGAGCAGTGAAGGTGATCCATGGTAAAGATTGCCACTCCCCCATCTTTGGAAAATCTGTCTTGCCAAAAAAGTTTATAACCAGAAAGGGTAACATCAGTATTCAAAACACTCTTCCTTAACCACGTCTCAGGAATGACCAACACATGTGGATTGGAGCTGTGAACCCACACTTTCAATTGATCCATTTTAGGTAATAAGCTTCTAGTGTTAACGTGCAGAAAACCCAGGCTTTTATGAGAGCCGAAATCAGTGAAGCAGATAATCAGAGCACAAGTCAGAATTGGGGCTAGCAACAGTAGAAGGGCAAGGGTGTACATGCACATTTCCAGATAGCATCAGCAGTAATACAATCAAGGCACGGCATAGGACAGGGAGAGCTCTGCAGTGCAGAGTTAATAGTGGAGGACTGCAGCACGTGCACTGCCTGTGCTGTAGAGATCATTAAGGGAAGTGTGGAGCACCTCTTGTCAAAGCCAAAGTGTGCTGGGCCAACTGCAAAGACAGCAATTAGAGCTGGTAGCTGCCTTGTAGAATTGAAGCTGTTCTGAGGGCAAAAGGGGGTGAAGCTCAATATTAAGAAGCTGTTCCTAATGTCTTGTACACTTAATGTATGATTCTACATAGTATCGGTATTATAAATCATGTTGGAGTTGGAGGTACCTCTCAATAGATGTTTTTTGCTGACCTTCTAACCATGAAATGGAGTGCTTAGTGTCTGTAGAGGTATACAGTGGACAGGTACTGTAGACTGGCCATGCAGGGAACACCCAGAGTATTCTTTTGTCTTATAATTTTCTATCAGTCATCGTGCTTCGCTCTGCTTGTGAATGAGCAGATCAACAGAACACAACCAGTAAATTCTCTGATAATTACTGTGTGGTCTCTGGAGGAGTTTTGAACATATCTGATATGTAAGGAAAGACCCCAACCATCCCACTCTTTTCACCGAGCGAGGCCTCTTTGTTCCAGTACGCTGGCCAATTGCCAGAGTAAGCGGTCAGTGGCAATCTCCCACATCATAGACAGGGGAACTGTCCAAGGTCCTTACCAATGATGTATATAAACCCTGCATAGCTGATGCTATGTTTTGGCCATGGAGAGGCTTTCAAGCCACCCGTCAGGCATATTGGCACTCCTCAGAAAAGCATTTAATTCAAATGTTTTAAGGACAAATTAACATGTATTATTTTGTTTTAGTGGGGACAGTAACATTAATACTTTCAAAAAAGTATACTTGAAGGAAAATGTTTTTATATGTTTTTCTGTTTAGCTCACATAATATAATTTAAAAGTATGCATTATGGTGACTGTAATAGAATAAACATAGCAAAAACAAATGTTCACATTAGTAAATTAATTTCTATAGCTTCTGAAATATTGTTTACAATGGTGGGGAGTGCCAAGATGGTGTCGTGTTGCTTCAAAACAGCGCCCCTTGCCAGTCATCTAGTGTATATATAAATCATTGGTTCTTACATTGATCACACACTGATTAACTGTCTAAATACTTCAGCCTTTGACATGTTTCTTTCATGTGGACATTCTTGGAAATGCTCACGGCAATTAAAAAACATGTGCTGCTGCTCCTCGCTCTGCACAGCTGAATGCAGTGTTGAGTCAACGAGGCACTCTGACTCCTCTACTCTGGAGGTGGGAGAGGTTGGAGAGAACAAAGCCCTATGGACTGGATTAGTCATAAAGCTATATACAAGCTCTACATCCACAGACAGGGGAGGCCATGGGAAACCATTCATTAAACTGGCTGGGTGATTGCAGGCTCCTAGTTGACATGTAGTGGGCTACTGTGTGGGATGGATACCACATTATCTCATCACATTATTGACCACAGATCATCTAGCTGGATGCTCTTTTTCTCTCTCTCTCGCTCTCTCTGAGCCATTGCTCCTGGATGTAATGAATCACTCACTGACAAGTTTCAGCAGAAAAAGTAATAAGAAAGTAAATAGATCATCAGTCCAGCAGCAGGCAGCCTGGGGTTTTTCAGGAATTTATCAGCAGACTTGGCTGATGCCTCAAGGTGAGCATGGCCATTGTGACACTGGCTCAGGGATAATGATAAATTACTCCTCAATGAAGCAAATAGATTGTTAAGGCTGTCCTCCTACACACTTGTAGTTGAATGTTATCTTAAATGTAAATGTTATTTTTTATTCCCATGCACCTGCAACAAGCAACCTCAGATGTGCAAGTGTTTTTCCTAGATGTTAAGAAAACATAAAAGTATTTTTTATTTCTTACATTTTTTCTGTCCCTGCACTGTTATGGTTGCATCACCTCCCCCTGTTTGGTAACATTATATCTAGGTACAATGTGCTTAGTCCTACTAAACTGTGTTTTTATATTTTTCTTATTATCTTGGGCAATTACAGTTAAATGAAGGCTTTAGAGAAAAATCATAATCTCAGTGACACCAGCATTGAGTAACAACGCTTGAATCAGCAGTGAATCACTCAGGACAACAGCAGATTGCAATCAATGTGTCATCGCATCGTGGTGTAAGTATTGAATGCGTGGCTATTATCACAACAGTTGAGAGAAGTGGACAGAAATGGGACTGAAGGAGGAGTACTGGAGTATTGTGGAGGGAAAGGGGGGATACCCAGTCAGTTGTACAACTGAATGCATTCAACTGATATGTGTCTTCCACATTTAACCCAACCCCTCTGAATCAGAGAGGTGCAGGGGGCTGCCTTAATCAACATCCACGTCTTTGGCGCCCAGGGAACAGTGGGTTAACTGCCTTGCTCAGGAGCAGAACAACAGATTTTTACCTCGTCAGCTTGGGGATTCGATCCAGCAACCTTTCGGTTACTGGCCCAATGCTCTAACCATTAGGCTAGCTGCCACCCCTATGAGGATGTCCCAGAGGCCCGATTTGAA
Organism: Salvelinus namaycush; assembly: GCF_016432855.1. NCBI lineage: Eukaryota > Metazoa > Chordata > Actinopteri > Salmoniformes > Salmonidae > Salvelinus > Salvelinus namaycush. The sequence goes on from NC_052307.1 coordinate 77,194,665, forward strand.
AGCCTGAGCTGCACATGCTTGTCTTAAACCAGGTGAGGTAGTAGGTTAGCCACCACGTAACAATACATTACTGTCAGATAGCTCACAGTGTACTGCCATACTACCAGGTGTAGGAGGACTTTGATGCAGAGTGCACACATGACAACCCAGCTGTGCCCTGATGATCCTGTGTGCTATCCCCTGGTCCAACAGAACATTCATGTCAGTAGTAATGGTTAGTAGTGGAAGAATACTCAAAATTACAACATTCTATTCTATTTCATGCCCATTTTATTTGAATAAAAAAGAAAATACATGATGCTTTGTTCAGTATCGTAGACGCATCAGATGCAGCTGATTGCATCCATTCCCTTGTGTTATAGCATGTTAGCTTTAAATCTATTGCTTACATTCATTAAAGTAATACAAATGGCAGATGTCCAAATCTATCACAACCTCTGTCTTTCTGAGTTATTCACCTTTCTCATGCGGTGGGTAATTATTTAGCGTGATAACAGTAAATCTGTCGTGCCTACATTATTGCCTCCCTGGGTCTGCTGAGATTTAGTCCTACAGCAGCCTGACATCTATGGCTGCCAGACATGAGATGAGGCCTTTTCAGGAGGACAGATTTACATCACACTCTGTCTCAGAGGGACTCTGACTGACACCAGAGAGAGAGAGAGAGCCTGTTGGTCCCCTCCCTGGGGGTGTGTGGTTTCCTGTGTTCACCTTTTGTCTTGGTTTCTTCCCTTTCTAGAATATGAACTTTAATGTCCCCGAGGGAGGAAATGGTCTGAGACACACAGTAGACATGGAGGGATTTAAATGAAGATGAAGCTAACTGTGTTGGTGCAACCTTATCAAATAGTATCTCCTTATTTAATAGAAGGTTTCCTCATATCCTCTATAACAACGTTAGTGGTAGACTTCACAGTCTGGCATGAGGAATTTTAGGAAATGGAGTGAAGCAAAGAAGCAGATTTCTCAGTGGACTTAGTATCTTTTCTTCAGCATTGTCTGTCATTTATGTGAGTGTGAGTGAGTGAGTGAGAGATCGTGTTTGTATAAAAGGTTCTTTCCCCACTGTGACAACACTACGTGCTATCTTTTGACACAGTCACTGGTTCCACAATGCAACAGTAGAGAACTCCAGAGGTGTGCAGCCAGTGTAGATGAACAGAGAACAACAACAGAACTCTCACCTCAGTAAAAGTGGGAATTGAATCACTGTAAGGGTTGAAGATGCTGAGGGATAGAGTTCTCCTTGTTCAAGCCTAGAACATACTTTCACAAGGTAGTATAAAAGACAAACCTTTTCACCTGCTCAATACACTCCATACATGGCCTTCTCTAATAAAAGTGAAGAGCTTGTGTTTCAAAGGTCAATTTGTGTGGTTGACACGTCTCTCTGCCCCCTGTAGTCTGAGGCTCTGAGCTGAGACCCAAGCTTCTCTTCTTCTGCATCTGAAGCGTCACAAAGCAGCCATCTGTTGCTCTCCCTTATTCTCCCAACAACACAGCATGTGATGTGCTCTATTTACCCTATCTGACTGGAGATGAGTGAGAGGGTGAGTTAGTGGTACTGGCTGCTGTAGCTGACACACGCTGCCTGATGCACACACAGACCATGTGCACACACACACTGCTACGTGCTACCAGCCTACCACACTTAATCAGTTATCAGGTATTCCTCATGAGAGACTTCAGGGGGGCAGGAGCAGACATATACCAATTCAGAACCTGTTACTGAACTGTAGAACTCTCTAACCCTACCCCTGGGTGGTAGTCCCCTAACCCTGGGTGGTAGACCTCTTTAACCCTAACCCCAGGTGGTAGACCTCTCTAACCCTCGATGGTAGACCTCTCTAACCCTTACCCCGGGTGGTAGACCTGTCTAACCCCGGGTGGTAGACCTCTCTAAACCTAGCCCTGGGTGGCAGAACTCTCTAAACCTAGCCCTGGGTGGCAGAACTCTCTCAACCTAGCCCTGGGTGGCAGAACTCTCTAAACCTAGCCCTGGGTGGCAGAACTCTCTCAACCTAGCCCTGGGTGGCAGACCTCTCTCAACCTAGCCCTGGGTGGCAGACCTCTCTAAGCCAATGTCTTAAGTAGCTGAACCTGTCATTACTTTCAACTTCATGAAAGCGACAAACTTCTCGCTCTCTTCCCCTCTCTCTTGGTCTCTCTCTTACTGTTTCTGACTCTCTCTATCACATGAAAATAATGAGATGGATACTCTATACCTCTGTCTGCATGCTGTGTCTGGAATCTATAGCAACAGGATTTCATGCTGCATTTACTATTAATAATTCATATGGGAGTGTGAGATAGCCAAAGATCTGAAGAGACGACCAATAATATTCAAAATCACCTATTTTGATAATGGCCATGATTACTTATCACAGAGGACTTTCCTGTTCCAAATGGGTTTAGTTTATGGATGCATTACTTCACAGCATTGACAGTAAAATACATCACTTATTCTTCATCTGAAATGGCTGTGTGAAAGATGTTGTGATAGCTTCTGTTTTTTGAGGATGGTTTTACTTGAAATGGTTGTGATATGTGTTTGTCATACCGACTACCTCAGTTAAATGCAATGACTGTAAGTTGCTCTGGATATGAACGTCTGCTAAATGACTAAAATGTAATCAGTCCAAGCATGTCCATGAATACTGTCTTGTGGCCTTGTATAATCACATGTAAACATGCATTTGTGTAATCATTGAGACAGCTGATGTGTTATGGACTCGAAGACAGTGATTACATTGAAAGGAACTGATTAACTTACAGGGTAGAGGGAGGGAATTCTAAAGAGTACAATGATAGACTCATGATGTTGCATAGAGTCATCATCCTTCACCATACAGTGTATGTTATGTCATCCTGGTCAGAGCATGCTAATTGACTTTTGTACAGAACACTTCTAAGAGACAGAGACCGTATGTATCAAGTGTATCAGAGTGACGAGTGCTGATTTATATCAGTTTTGCTTTTTAGATCACAATAAAAAAGGTTATGTGGTCACCCCAGATCAGCACTCCTGTTCTGAGATGCTTGATACAAACATCCCTTGAAATGGTGGTGAAAGTCTCCCAGATTCTGGTGAAGGATACCACATGTGGTTGTTCAAAAGCTCAATGATTGAGGGAGTACTACTGTACATCTCTGGTCATATCTGATCCTGAACAGCACCAACATGTGATGATGGAACAATGTCTGGAGTGGATCACATGATTCTCTAACTTCCTGGTGTTTGTGTTCCCTCCTGTGGTCGAAGGGAATAAGCACATGTGCAAGTTGAATTTGGTAGTATAGTGGTCATAAACGTTGTGTTTCTGGACTACCACTAGGTGTCAGGGTAGAATACTGAGTAAAACTGTTATCTACAGTATCATGGGTAGGAGGATATTCTTACCGTAGATATGTTCGTTATGATAGACCTCATAGACTCTACTGTATGAACCTGAGTGAGTTTAGTTTATGATCACCTGCTAGTAGTCAAGAAAATAAATAATCTTACCCTAATCTTTCCCTCAGTTCATCATAAATTGTAGCAAAGTAGCCTACAAGATATTGCTTGTATGTCAGTCTCTATCACAGGCGGCTGGTGGCACCTTATTAGGGGAGGACGGAACAGAATGAATGGAATGGTGTCAACATCAAACACATGGTTTCCTTCTGTTTGATACCATTACATTCACTTAATTCCAGTCATTTCTATGAGACCTCTTCCCATCACCAGCCTCCTTTGGATTATATTTCAGTCTTAAACATCATAACATGAGTAAGATGTAATCAATCACTTAGGTCATGGTGTTATGTGATGTGTGCAGTATTGAGGTTGACATATTGCTTGGTGCAGTATCTGTTTTGAGTGGACTACCACTAGGTGTCAGGGTAGTCTGTGGTTGCCATGGTCACGAGCAACCCAGCGCAGCTACGCTGTCTAAAGGCATGGAGAAAAGACGTCCGTTAATTTACTGCCTTTTAAATTAAATTATGTATGGGATGATTGCATGCACGCATAAACACACACACATAGTTGGTTTCCTTTATTTTGCTTCCTGTTGTGTCCTGCCAGATCAGTGATGATCATGGAGCGAAGGACAGAGACACAGCCAGGGGGAGATTCACATTTGGACGAAATACCGTCCTCTTGTCCTCTCCCTTCCGTGACTCGGAAACCGATAAGTGGTCGATGAGTGTTAATTTGTTAGTAGGCGAATTAAGCAGACTGCGCCCTTCCTTGATTGTCTATTCAGTGCCTTGCAAAAGTATTCATCCCCGTTGGCGTTTTTTCCTATTTGATGAAGTGAAATGAAAAAAATTACTTGTTTAAAAATAAATCCAAAAACGAAAAAGTGGTGAGTGCATATGTATTCAGCCCCTAAATAAGATCTGGTGCAATCAATTACCTTCATAAGTCACATAAATAGTTAGATTGCACACAGGTGGACTTTATTTAAGTGTCACATGATCTGTCACATCATCTCAGTATATATACACCTGTTCTGAATGGCCCCGGAGTCAGCAGTACCACTAAGAAAGGGGCACCACCAAGCAAGTGGCACCATGAAGACCAAGGAGATCTCCAAACAGGTCAGGGACAAAGTTTTGGAGAAGTACAGATCAGATTTGGGCTATAAAAAAATATCTGAAACTTTGAAAATCCCACAGAGCACCATTTAAATCCATTATTAAAAAATGGAAAGAATATGGTGTAACAGTATAACTTTAGTCCGTCCCCTCGCCCCGACCCAGGCGCGAACCAGGGACCCTCTGCACACATCAACAACAGTCACCCACGAAGTATCGTTACCCATCGCTCCACAAAAGCCGCGGCTCTTGCAGAGCAAGGGGAACCACTACTTCAAGGTCTCAGAGCAAGTGACGTCACCGATTGAAAAGCTATTAGCGCGCACCACCGCTAACTAGCTAGCCATTTCACATCCGTTACAATGGCACCACAACAAACCTGCCAAGAGAGGGCCGCTCACAAACTCACGGACCAGGCAAGGAGGGCATTAAATCAGAGAGGCAACAAAGAGATCAAAGATAACCCTGATGGAGCTGCAAAGCTCCACAGCGGAGATTGGAGTATCTGTCCATAGGACCACTTTAAGCCGTACACCCCACAGAGCTGGGCTTTATGGAAGAGTGGCCAGAAAAAAGCCATTGCTGAAAGAAAAAAATAAGCAAACACGTTTGGTGTTCGCCAAAAGGCATGTGGGAAACTCCCCAAACATATGGAAGAAGGTACTCTGGTCAGATGAGACTAAAATGTTGCTTTTTGGCCATCAAGGAAAATGATATGTCTGGAGCAAACCCAACATCTCTCATCACCCCGAGAACACCATCCCCACTGTGAAGCATGGTGGTAGCAGCATCATGCTGTGGGGATGTTTTTCATCGGCAGGGACTGGGAAACTGGTCAGAATTGAAGGAATGATAGATGACGCTAAATACATGGAAATTCTTGAGGGAAAGCTGTTTCAGTCTTCCAGAGATTTGAAACTGGGACGGAGGTTCACCTTCCAGCAGGACAATGACCCTAAGCATACTGCTAAAGCAACACTCGAGTGGTTTAAGGGGAAACATTTAAATGTCTTGGAATGGCCTAGTCAAAGCCCAGACCTCAATCCAATTGGGAATCTGTGGTGTGACTTAAAGATTGTGTACACCAGCGGAACCCATCCAACTTGAAGGAACTGGAGCAGTTTTGCCTTGAAGAATGGGCAAAAATCCCAGTGGCTAGATGTGCCAAGCTTACAGACATTCCCCAAGAGACGTGCAGCTGTAATTGCTGCAACAGGTGGCTCTACAAAGTGTTGACTTTAGGGGTGTGAATAGTTATGCATGCTCAAGTGTTCTGTTTTTTAGTCTTATTTCTTGTTTGTTTCACAATAAGAAATATTTTGTATCTTCAAAGTGGTAGGCATGTTGTATAAATCAAGTGATACAACCCCCCCCAAAAAATCAATTTTAATTCCAGGTTGTAAGGCAACAAAATGGAAAAATGCCAAGGGGGTGAAAACTTTCACAAGCCACTGTACTTTGACAGAGGATGCACAAGAGTATCCTCCTGGCAGGTAGCGCCGAAGTGTTTTATTATCCACCACACCCCCTTTGAATCAGCTGTTGTTTTCTCAAAGGAGAAAAGTATGCAAACATTTGAAATCGTTATGCTACATTTTTTTAAATTACTTTACACATTTATTGTTGAATTCCACCCCTGTAAACGTCATTTGTATGATTACGTGCGAGTGGAGGAGTCTAATTTCCTGCAAGCGCATTTGTTTCCACGTTTCCTCTGCTCCTCTCCTCGATTACCTTTGACCTTTTTCAAAAAGAGCAGAGGAGGACAGAGGACAGATGAGTTAATGAAACCAAATTGAGAATCTTCTAGGGTCTGTCCTTTTCTGTTGGAGTTGACACTGTAGTTTTTCACTAGATGGTGCTAGAGGTGTGGAGAGGTTTTGCTGCAGGCAGGTTTTGTGAACTGATGTTACCTTAATGGAAAAATGCCTCCCATTTTTATAATTTCTACATTTCTAACAGCACTGGAATTCATAATGATGAAAATAAGAACATTATGACAAACAACATACATTTCACTCGTACTCACACTATTCCTTCAGTCTTACTAAATAGAGAGCGTCCTTTGGCCTAATGCAAGACGATTTGATAGTCTGTGAGAGAGTAGAATTAAGTATTTATCTTCATATTATCTATGGGTGTCTCATTTAATGACATTGCCTTAACAACCATTCAACTTTGTTTGCTACCATGGAAACTGCTGCCACGTAACTAGGAAAAAAGCATCTTGTGCGTAATGCTCTCCAACAGGAAGTTAGGACTTTATAAACAATGAATGCTTTGTTTACATATCTGAATACATGTTCAGCAAGGGTGTGTTGACATGAGAGAACACAAATGAACAGTTACAACAGAAATACATGTATCAAAAACATTTTATTCTCCAAGTTGAAGATGTACTGTTCACTCTTTTGTAGACTTAAACAAACAATATTGATAATTACAAAATAAGGAAAGTAAAATACTCTGCCATATACACAGTTTTGCCTTTTTCTCTCCCATCTGAGAAACAAGATGGTGGTCAGTCGACATCCATGTCATTTGTGGTGTTTCTTCACTGTTGGTTCCCCAGACTTTAGTAGATTTCCCATTTAGAATGTGATGTAGACTGTAGACTGGTTCAGTTCTGGAGAAAGATTAGAGGGAAATTGGAATCCACGACGATGAAACAGTGGGAATGAAATTGTCTGGATCAGCTGAGAAAGTGTGAGACGTTCGCGTAATGCCCTCTAAAGATAGACATAGGGCAGAGATACTGTATACCAGTTGTCAAGATGGCACCCTCGTTTTTACACCCCTCCCCCCCCATCTGTCTGTCAGCAGGGCGAGAGGTGTGAGTGTGATCTGGAGCAGCAGTCTGTCTGTCTGCACTTGAGTGGCTGAGGTGGTGGCTGGTGATAAGAGAACTAGCTGTACCTTGTCTCTGAATAAAGACTGCTTGATCTACTCATAAACTAGTGTCAAAAACAACCCAGAAATGAACCATGAGAATCCACCTTTTGTACCTGCTTCAGCTAAGCTGCAGAACCCAACAAATTGAGGAATCAAATGTTTGCACCTGCCATCCTTAGCAAGCCGTAGCAACATTACCTGTAGCTTGTTGTTTGCCTCACATCCTTGGTTTTCTCTGTATATCCCTGTTATTATTTATCCTGTTGCAGTAAATATCTTCACTAATATAGTGTATAAGAGGTCATACAAGAAGTTTAAGTGATTCCTATGTTATTGATGTAAAGAATATCTGTTGGCCCGTGTTGTGTAATGAGGAGCAAACAGACACTGCACTTGACACATTTATGAAATTGCTTATTCCAGTTGTTAATAAGCAAGCACCCATTAAGAAAATGACTGTAAAAACTGTTAAATCCCAGGGGATTGATGAGGAATTAAAAAATTGTATGGTTGAGAGGGATGAGGCAAAGGGAATGGTAAATAAGTCTGGCTGCACAAACGATTGGCAAACGTATTGCAAATTGAGAAATCATGTGACTAAACTGAATAAAAAGAAGAAACTACACTATGAAACCAAGATAAATTAAATGTAGAATGATAGTAAAAAGCTTTGGGAGCACCTTAAATTAAATTCTAGTAAAAAAGGCAAACTCAGCTTCATTATTCATTGAAACAGATGGCTTATTCATCACAAAACCAACTGATACTGCTAATTACTTTTATGATTTTTTTCATTGGTAGCAAGATTAGCACATTTAGGTATAACATGCCAGCAACAAATGTTGACACTACACATCCAAGTATATCTGACCAAATTATGAAAGACAAGCATTGTAATTTTAAATTCCGTAAAGTTAGTGTGGAAGTGGTGATTTTTTTTTTTGTTGTCTGTCAACAATGACAAGCCACCGGGGTCTGACAACTTGGATGGAAAATTACTGAGGATAATAGCGGACGATATTGCCACTCCTATTTGCCACATATTCAATTTAAGTCTACTAGAAAGTGTGTGTCCTCAGGCTTGGAGGGAAGCAAAAGTCATTCCGCTACCTAAGAATAGTGTTTGACCAGATACAATGCTATTTTACAGTAAACAAATTGACGACAAATTTTCAGCATGCTTATAAAGGACATTCAACAAGCACAGCACTTACACAAATTACTGATGATTGGCTGAGAGAAATTGATGATATAAAGATTGGGGGGGCTGTTTTGTTAGACTTCAGTGTGGCCTTTGACATTATCGATCATAGTCTGCTGCTGGAAAAACGTATGTGTTATGGCTTTACACCCCCTGCTATAATGTGGATAAAGAGTTACTTGTCTAACAGAACACAGAGGGTGTTCTTTAATGGAAGCCTCTCCAACATAATCCAGGTAGAATCAGGAATTCCCCAAGGCAGCTGTCTAGGCCTATTTACTTTTTTCAATCTTTACTAATGAATTGCCACTGGCTTTGAGGAAAGCCAGAGTGTCTATGTATGCGGATGACTCAACACGATACATGTCAGCTACTACAGCGACTGAAATGACTGCAACACTTAACAAAGAGGTGCAGTTAGTTTCAGAGTGGGTGGCAAGGAATTAGTTAGTCCTAAATATTTCTAAAACTATTTGGGACAAATCATTCGCTAAACCCTAAACCTCAACTAAATCTTGTAATGAATTATGTGGAAATTGAGCAAGTTGAGGTGACTAAACTGCTTGGAGTTACCCTGGATTGTAAACTGTCATGGTCAAACCATATTGATACAACAGTAGCTAAAATGGGGAGAAGAATGTCTATGGTAAGGCACTGCTCTACCTTCTTGACAGCACTTTCAACAAGGCAGGTCCTACAGGCCCTAGTTTTGTCACACCTGGACTACTGTTCAGTCGTGTGGTCAGGTGCTGCAAAAAAGGACTTAGGAAAATTGCAATTGGTTCAGAACAGGGCAGCACAGCTGGTCCTTGGATGTACACAGAGAGCTAATATTAATAATATGCATGTCAATCTCTCCTGGCTCAAAGTGGAGAAAAGATTGACTTCATCACTGCTTGTATTTCTGAGAGGTATTGACATGTTGAATGTACCGAGCTGTCTGTTTGATCCATAATAAATACAAATATCCCTGTAATGATCCAGGGGACCGTTGGAGTAGAGTGGCAGTCCATCTCCAGCCTCACTGGGATGTGGGGACACTGTTTCATCCAGCCTGACATTTCCTAATCCAAATCATGTTTTATGCATGTTTCTGTTTGGCACTGAGAGATGAGGTAGGGGGGCTGTGTTGATATAGGGCATCCAGTGTGTGTGTGTGTGTGGTCTGCAGGCCCAGGTTCTGACTGGTAAAACGTCCTCTAATAAGAGTGAGCATCTCTCCGCTCCATGTCTCCACTCTGCCCACGCAGGCCTGCTAAACACACTGTCGTTCAGGCCTAGCCTGCTGGTTGGGCTTCCTGCTCCCATGCTGCTTAGGGTCTGAGAGAGCACAGAGGCCTTCCTGGCCGACACACTCACACCACGCGCTGCAACATGCTGATCAGTGTTAGTACAGGGAGATGTGGTTGGCTACAGTAATTGATATATTTTCTACATGCATTCTGCAGGTGATGGGGTCCTATTGGCATTACTCTGATGGAGGAATATTCTTAGCTGTAGGACTCTGTTCATCTACAGTATCACCCACACATTGTGACAGTACATCTGTTATGGTCTCCTGCAAAGCCCCAGCTCTGTGGAGTTTGGAGCTGAGAGGGGGTGGGGGTTTATCAACAAAGAAGAGTGAAGTGTGAGTGCTCACTTAATCTCTTTCTCTGTATATCTCTCTCTCTCTCCTGCTGTGTGTTCCTGGAGGACCTGGCATGCAGAGGTCCAGCTGGCTTGGTACCACATGGCTGCCCTACACCTCAGCAGGCTGGCCGGCTGGCAGGCAGTACTTTGCCATTACCGGGGATCTCCGTGACCTTCACAGGTGTCCTGTTACACTCCACTGATGCAGCAGCAGCCCTGCCATACCACACACACACACACACCTGCTCTGGGCAGGCTGATCCTCCTTCACCCTGGCCTGCAGTATTCCCCATAGGGGACTGGGAGAAGGGACAGTGAGACCTAAACAGGGACAGAACCTATCCTAACCTACCGCTGGGTTGGAACCCCAAACACACAAGTCTGTTTATCCCAGGCAGCACACAGTGTGAACACCCAGGGAGGGAGATAGGGGGAGGTTGTCCTGCTGTAACAACCATGGAATACATTGCTATTTTCAGATGCATTATCCTGAAGCATTTTTTGCATATGAATAGAAGGGAGGTTGTGCATGTGAGCTGTGACACACACAGCCCCAGCCTAGTTCTATCTAGGGAAGAGGGAGATAGGAAGGATGTTATTAGTGTTACCATTGCATTGATCTGTGTTGCAGAGTAAAAATAATTCTATAAAAAGCAATAGCCATCCATCACCATTGGGTGGGATTGACTGATCAAGCTGATCCTATATTGTTGAAAAGGTTGCTTAGCTCTGACATGACCACTCCATTCAAAAATAGACAAACAGATTTAGCTTTTCCTAGTGTGCTCATTTATCCCATGTGGGTGAAAACACCATTGATTCTGATGAATTAATGGCTCCATGAAACAGACTACAGACCACAGTATAGTACATCACTACAAAGCAGTATAGTTTGTGGCCATTGTGTAGTGGTGGGAAGCAATAATGCCAGCCTTGACATTTGGTGCACCGACTTCAAATCACATTTTATTTGTCACATGCGCCGAATACAACAGGTGTAGACTTTACTGTAAAATGCTTACTTACGAGCCCTGTCCCAACAATGCAGAATTAAAAAGTAAGACATTTGCAAAAAATAAAATAGGAAATAGTAACACAGTAAAATAACAAGACTATATACAAGGAGTACTGGTACTGAGTCAATGTGCAGGGGTACGAGGTAGTTGAGGTAATATGTACATGTAGGTAGAGGTAAAAGTGACTAGGCAATAAACAGAGTAGAAGGGTGTGTGTGTGTGTAGAGCCGGTGCAAATAAAAAGGGGTCAATGCAAATCGTCAGGGTAGCCATTTGATTAACTGTTCAGCAGTCTTATGGCTTGGGGGTAGAAGCTGTTTAGAATCCTTTGGGCCTAGACTTGGCACTCCGGTACCGCTTGTGGTAGCAGAGATCACAGTCTATGAATAGAGTGGCTGGAGTCTTTGGCAATTTTCAGGGCCTTACTCTGACACCGCCTGGTGTAGAGGTCCTGGATGGCAGGAAGCTTGGCCCCGGTGATGTACTGGGCCGTACGCACAACCCTCTGTAGTGCCTTACGGTCGGAGGCCGTGCAGTTGCCATACCAGGCGGTGATGCAGCCAGTCAGGATGCTCTCGATGGTGCAGCTGTATAACTTTTTGAGGATCTGAGGACCCATGCTAAAATCTTTTCAGTCTCCTGAATGGGAATAGGCGTTGTGCCCTCTTTATGACTGTTTTGGTGTTTGGACTATGATAGTTTGTTGGTGATGTGGACACCCAAGGAACTTGAACCTCTCAACCTGCTCCACTACAGCCCTGTCGATGAGAATGGGGTGTGCTTAGCCTTCCTTTTCCTGTAGTCCACGATCATCTCCTTTGTCTTGAACATGTTGAGAGAGAGAGGTTGTTGTCCTGGTACCACACTGACAGGTCTCTGACCTCCCTATAGGCTGTCTCATCGTTGTCGGTGTTCAGGCCTACAACCGTTGTCGTCTGCAAACTTATTGATGGTGTTGGAGTCATGCTTGGCCACGCAGTCATGGGTGAAGAGGGAGTACAGGAGGGGACTAAGCGCGCACCCCTGAGTAGCCCCCTTGTTGAGGATCAGCGTGGCAGATGCGTTGCCTACACTTACCACCTGTGGGTGGCCTGTCAGGAAGTCCAGGATCCAGTTGCAGAGGGAGGCGTTTAGTCCCAGGGTCCTTAGCTTAGTGATGATCTTTGAGGGTACTATGGTGTTGAATGCTGAGCTGTAGTCAATGAATAGCATTCTCACATAGGTGTTCCTTTTGTCCAGGTGGGAAAGGGCATTGTGGAGTGCAATAGAGATTGCATCATCTGTGGATCTGTTGAGGCGGTATGCAAATTGGAGTGGGTCTAGGTTTTCTGAGATGATGGTGTTGATGTGAGCCTTGACCAGCCTTTCAAAGCACTTCATGGCTACAGTTTTTAGTTTTTGCTTGGAAGCAGGAATCAGGAGGATAGAAATATGGTCAGATTTGCCAAATGGAGCACAAGGGAGAGCTTTGTACGCCTTTCTGTGCATGGAGTAAAGGTGGTCTTTTTTTCCTCTGGTTGCACATGTAACATGCTGGTAGAAATGAGGTCAAACGGATTTAAGTTTCCCTGCGTTAAAGTCCCCCGTCCACTAGGATCGCCGCCTCTGGATGAGCAATTTCTTGTTCGCTTATGGCCTTATACAGCTCGTTGAGTGCGGTCTTAGTGCCAGCATTGGTATGTGGTGGTAAATAGACAGCTACGAAAAATATAGGTGAAAACTCTCTTGGTAAATAGTAGGGATGCACAATATATCGGTGAACATATCGGAATCGGACTATATTAGCTAAAAATGCCAACATCTGTATCGGCCGATGTCTGTCTAGTTTAACGCCCAATGTGCAAAACTGATGTAAAAGCTGACGTGCATACCTATATAACGAAGATACATGACTTAATGACGCCACGTAAAATGTTGAGCCTTACGTGCAACACAGCCCTCCTAAACTAGCCCACAATGTCTTCTGTGTGGATCGAGCAGTCAACAAGTCAAGCAGTCATTTGAAAGAGTAACAATTTCAACGAGACAACTCAAAGGTGAAAATCATTAAAGCCAAGATAATGGAATTCATTGCCCTTGACAATCAACTGTTCTGTCGTGGGTGATGTTGGCTTTCGCCAACCGGTCGAGCACTGGTTAACACTACCAAGTGCGCTATTTTTCCGATGTTGCCCTACCGGAGTTACACAGTAATAGCGTCACTGCTATTAGCTTCACGACATACATACTATGGAACGCTGTTAGTGTCTTTGTGCATCAGAAAAGATACAGTAGCACTGTCAAATCTGTACAAAAATGTCAGCAAACAAGCAAACGCCACGAACGATGTGTTTACAATACCGCATTGGTAATAAAGCATAATTTGTTCGACTGCAACTTCTGGGGTAGCTAGCTTTAGCTTGGTACTGTCGTGTCTTTGCTATCATTAAATTAAACTTATAGTTTATATCAAAGATTCCTGCAATTAGGGATTACGCGATCAACTGATTAATAACGTAACTAATTAACTATGAATTTGGGGGCACCAAGGAAAAATATTCGGATTACAATGTTATCATTTCCTAAAATAACTTCAGATATTTTATCTGATCAATTAGTCTTCGAATTAATTAATGATTTACTTTACCTCACGTTAGTCTCATTCCAAACGTCGTAAATTGTTGGTTATCTGCACGAACCCAGTCTTCACTATGAGTCATCCATACATCAATTGTCTTAAATCATTTATTTATTACTAACTAAGTAATTCACAGAAATGCATAAACAAACAAACAAACTTAAAATGGTTACATGAAATGATGGGAGAAATATGCCCTAGTGGGCTGAACCGGCATGGCGGCTTGTTAGACAAAGGGAAAATTGGGGTCGACTAAGAAGTCACTACAGAGTTCATAATTATAACAATTGACATGCTAATCCTTTACACATGAACGCTCACTCATTCGGGAACAACTGCAATCAATATATATATATTTACGCTGTGTGTCGTCTTGATCGCTGGAGGAAAGTTAGTTTCTGTTGGAGATTCGTCTGTCTCTGTCTTGGTTATTGTGGATAGTTCAGAGTGACATTCGTTATAGAATGGATGTTTCGGCGGTTGTCTTTCTTCGCGTTCAATGATACCGAATTCCTAGCTGCAGACTAGTAGTCAATATCAAAGACTTGTTCTTATTCGTCTAAGAGTTTAACCACGTGGTATGGTTAAAGATTCAGCAATGGTACTTAACCTTCGTTCTCCTCCTATGGAGAAAAAACATGGTCTGCTGATAATTTCTCAAAGTTGGGTTTTATTCGGAATTGCAGAAAGGGGCTGTCCCAGGATGTCTGACCCAACTGGCTCAGGGGCGGGTCCTCGGATTTAGTTCAAATCAAAAGGGATTTGTATTTTTCTTCATTAAACAGTCCAAAATCATATTACACAATTATACAAACAGTATCATACTCACTCATTCATTTTATACAACAATCAGATGTAAACCTCATATCTGAGGTTATTATATAAACAGCGGTATGGTAATGTAGCCACACAGTCTCCCATGAGTTTCCCACGTGGTGACAAACGGGCATGTCAATAGCTGGAATCTTCAACGATCTTTTATACTTTTTCCGGAACATGAAATCTGTTCGTACCTCAAGCTCTGTGAGGTGGAAGAAACCTCTTTGTCCTGAAAGTTTACCCTCTCTCTAATACTGTTTGGCCATGAGGAGATTCTCAGGAATTTACGACGTCTCTCTGTGACCACAGCATGGGTTGTAGGGGGCAGGGAGAGGCAGGGAGAGGCAGGGAGAGGGGGATGGGGCTTGCTATACCCAAGCAGGCAACGTCATGACAGTACCTAGCTAGCACCAATACAACCAGCCTGAAAACAATGACCAGTAAAAACAGCAGTCATTTTCATTATTCTTAGCAATGATTTAGGAATCCTTGTGAGTAGGTATTGTTGTTCGCCTATTGAAATTTGAATTTCAGTTCATGAAAATAAATAGCTAGCCAGCTACTTAACCTGTTTGGCGTGCAAGCCCGACGTCGGTACACTTATGACAACAGCCACTTCAAGTGCAGGGCGCGAAATTCAAAAGATATTTTTTTTAAATATTTAACTTTCACACATTAACAAGTCCAATACAGCATATGAAAGGTACACATCTCGTGAATCCAGCCAACATGTCCGATTTTTAAAATGTTTTACAGGGAAGACAAAATATGTAAATCTATTAGCTAACCACGTTAGCAAAAGACTCCACTTTTATTACTCCATCAGTTTTTGACTCCATCAGTAGCTATCACAAATTCGGCCAAATAAAGATATAAATAGCCACTAACCAGGAAACAACCTCATCAGATGACAGTCTGATAACATATTTATTGTATAGCATATGTTTTTTTTCGAAAAATGTGCATATTTCAGGTATAAATCATAGTTTACATTGCAGCTACATTCAGAAATTGCACCGAAAGCAGCCATAATATTTACAGACACCAACGTCAAATACCTAATTACTCATCATAAAACATTTCTGAAAAATACATAGTGTACAGCAAATGAAAGACAGGCATCTTGTGATGCCAGACAATATTTCCGATTTATTAAGTGTTTTACAGCGAAAACAATGTAGCGTTATATTAGCTTAGCACAATAGCCAGAAACACTTGGGCGCCGGCGACTACGACAGATATATGAAACATCATAAAATGGGTCTTACTTTTGCTGATCTTTCATCAGAATGTTGAACAAGGTGTCCTTTGTCCAGATGAGTCGTTGTTTGGATTCAGAATGGCAACTTTCTCTCTCCATTTAGCAAGCGCACTAGCCGGGTTGCACGGATCTCTCCATGTAAACAAACGGAAGAGAACGGAACACGGCAAAACTCCCGAAAAAATTTCAATAATCTGATGAAACTATATTGAAAAAACATACTTTACGATGATATGGTGACATGTATCAAATAAAATCAAAGCCGGAAATAATAGTCGCCTATAACGTCAGCAAAACAAAAGGCAACCCCACTGTCCAAATCGCGTTCTTCAGAGTACCGGAAATGGGGTACACGTCATTCCAAGAGGATTTATTCCATCCCAGATCGAGATAATCACCTCATTTCTTCTCACAGCCTTCTTGACACCCAGAGGAAGGTGTATGACGTGCATGTATACTAATAGCTCTTGTGCCCATTTATAGGCAGGAAGACTTTGAACTTCCGGGTCAGGAAAAGTGCTGCAGAATGAGTTCTGTTTCACTCAGAGAAATAATTCAAACGGTTTTAGAAACTAGTGTTTTCTATCCAATAGTAATAATAATATGCATATTGTACGAGCAAGAATTGAGTACGAGGCCGTTTGAAATGGACACATTTTATCAGGCTACTCAATACTGCCCCTTGCAGCCATAAGAAGTTAACACTGTTGCCCAAAGCTAACGTTATAAGCAGCCAGCTAGCTTCATCTGGCTAGACCGTTTATGTGTTGTGAAGCTAGCCACAATAAGGATTAGGCACAATAGTGGAATTTCCGGTTTGCCTTCAAAATAAAAGTATGTAATTGACAGTGATGCAAATGAATACAAATAGTAGAATTATGCCATATGCCTTATATTTTGAAGGCTAACCGCAAAGTCCACTATTGTGGCTAATCCTTATTGTGGCTAGCTTCACATAGATGGGTCCGACCACCATTAATCAAATAAGAACTGTCTTATAAATTAGGGTTATTTTAGATGATGACACCTAGCTATATAGTTAGCTAGTTAACTATAGATACTGAAACAGATTATGTCGTTTTGCTATGTTTTTGGGGAAGAACATTGTTTACATCCATGAGCTAGCTAGCTTTTTTTATGATCAGCACTGTAGGTGCGTGAGACAACTTTACCTACATCATAGCATACGTATCGATGAATCGTTGTGACATATGAAATACGAGTGATAGTGTAATCAATGTGTAATAACTACGAAAAAATTTATGAACGCGTTAAATGATTATGTGACGTGCAGTCATATTCAGGTCCTGATCGGTCAACAAGCTTATTTGACACGTCAAATAGTATCTTTTTTGACACGCAAAGACACAAACGGCGTTCCACAGAAATCCTGGTTGAGAATGAAACGACTGAAGAAATGAACAACGAAACAGCAGTGAACAGTGAAAGAAATAGGTTTTGATTATGTTTTACTGGTAATGGGGACATATGTAAATACCAACAAAATAACTTTTTGGTCAGAGTTGTGTGTGTGCGTGTGCGTGTGCGTGTGCGTGTCCATCCTTTATTTAACTAGGCAAGTCAGTGAAGAACAAATTCTTATTTACAATGACAATCTACCCCGGCCAAACCCAGATGTTACGAATCCCTTTGGCCCGACAGTCTAGGGGGGATGGTAATGGGACCCGTAACACAACTCATGCAAATTATAGTAGTGAAAACGTAACAGTGAGAACAAATAACACAGACAACTTAATTACCGTCAAACACTAAATGTTTATTTATAAACACACGGTAAATGGGGGGGAGCAGGAAAAGGGGCTGAGCGGGACCCAAGGAATGAAAGAATAATAATTCAAAAACACCCCTAAGCTAGACTAGCCTACTTCACAAACAGCTAACTAACTAACCAAAAATACAGGGGGTGGTCCGCCCAGTTCTAACTAGTGTTTTTAACAATGTTTAACTACGGGTAGTGTAGCCCAAGGGCGACTTGTCTGGTTACCCCCTTTTCCCACCATCAAACAAACACTCAAACACCATAACCAAAACAATACTCACAGGTGGGGACAAAGTGACATGTAGCTGCAAAACACACAAGCGATCTACAGACAGAAGGCATGTTACAAAGAGATTGAGCTGGGGAGACAACAACTGACAGGGGTTTTAAACCAAGGGAAAGGGACTGTGATTGGGTAAGGGAAAAGGAGCAGGTGTCTTCCGATTAGCGACTGATTGATGACTGATTGGGGAATGATTATTGTCACCTGTGAGTAGGGGAGAAGGAGAGAAAAGAAATACACACAGGATACACACAGAACACTTGTATCCGTAACACCAGACAACACTAGGCCAATTGTGCACCGCCCTATGGGACTGTGCATTAGACTGCTGTGTGTGTGTTAACTATTTAACTGTACTAGAATGCTTAAAATGCAGCTAACATTTTAAATATCAGTTATCGGTATCTGTTTTTTGGGGGGGGGGGCAAGGAAAATATCGGTATCGGCCAAAAATGTCATATCGGTGCATCACTACTTTCAACACCATAGTCCCCTCCAAGCTCATGACCAAACTGAGCACCCTGGGACTGAACCCTTCCATCTGGAACTGGACTTCCTGATGGGCCGGCCCCAGGTGGTGAGGGTAGGCAACAACACCTCCGCCACGCTGACCCTCAACACAGGGGCCTCACAGGGGTGTGTGCTTAGTCCCTTCTTAAATCACTCACCTCAGGGGTGTGTGCTTAGTACTCCCTGTTCATCCATGACTGTGCAGCCACGCACGACTCCAACACCATCATCAAGTTTGCTGATGACACGACGAGTCATCCTACAGGGAGTAGGTCAGAGACTTAGCAGTGTGGTGCAAGGGACAACAACCTATCCCTCAATGTCAGTAAGGCCAAGGAACTGATCGTGAACAATAAGAGAAAGAAGGGAGAGCACGCCCCTATCCACATTGACAGGACTGATGTGGAGCGGGTCGAGAGCTTCAAGTTCCTTGGCATCCACATAAGGACTTAACATGGTCCACACAGTCGTGAAGAGGGCACGGCGGCTGAAAAGATTTGTCATGGTCCCTCAGATCCTCAAAGTTCTACAGCTGCACCATCGAGAGCATATTGACTGGCTGCATCACTGCTTGGTATGGCAAATGCACCACCCTCGACCGGAAGGCGCTACAGAAGGTGGTGCTGACAGCCCAGTGCATCACTTGGGCCAGGACTTCTATATCGGGCGATGTCAGAGGAATGCCCGAAAAAGACTGCAGCCACTCACGCCATGGACTGTTCACTCTACTACCATCCGGCAAACGGTATCAGAGCATCGGCTCTTGGATCAACAGGCTCTGAGAGAGCTTCTACCTGCAAGCCATGACTGCTAAATAGTCAATCAATGGCACCCGAACTGCACTGACTCCACCTTGTACTGACCCTGCGCACTCACTAGACTATATGTACACACATACACTCACTCACACACACTATATTGACACTCCGACACAAAGCCCACACACAGTCACATACACTTCATACGCACACACAACACAAACACACATACATACATTTTATTATGAACAAATACAAAAACAGAAATATACAAACAAGAGTACATTAACCTAACAGACAGGGATATTACATATCAAATACATTTTCAATATGTCTAAAAGTTTCATGGTGCGGTTTGCTTTTTTGTTTTTAACATTTAAATTCTATTTTAAATAATGTGAAGAGGGGTTTGTTCTCTGCCCACTTCATTTTATGGATAAAGAATATTCCATGAAAAATAAACAAATGAACAATGAAAGTTAAATCAGGCTCCATATCATTTGGTTCAAAATAAAACATAATATCAGAGTCTCTCAGATTAACATTAATAGTCATTTCTTTTTAAATAAAATCTTCTAACTCACTCCAAAATCTTCTGACATAAGAACAGTCCCAAAATAAATGGTCAAGAGTTTCTGGGTCACAACCACAAAATACACATTTGTTGTAAATAGCTATTTTAAATCTGTGTATAATAAAGGTCCGTGTATAATAATAATCTGTGTATAATAAGGGTAGATTCTATGAATGAGTTTGTATGATACTTCTTTCACCTTATTAGATATACAATATTTGCCAGACAACAAGACTTTGTTTCAGTTCACTTGTCCTAGGGCTGTATTACATTTTAGTAACATTTTAGTAACATCTTGACATAGTTTTCTTATATACATGTTATTACATTTACAGTTTAAAACTTTTACCGCCTCAGAAACCCGGATCCGGGATCACCCCCCACCCCCCCCACACTGATTAGCATCGCTAGCATAGCGTCACAATTAAATAGTAGCATCTAAATATCATTAAATCACAAGTCCAAGACACCAAATGAAAGATACAGATCTTGTGAATAAAGCCACCATTTCAGATTTTTAAAATGTTTTACAGGGAAGACAAAATATGTAAATCTATTAGCTAACCCCGTTAGCAAAATACACCACTTTTCTAACTCCATCAGTTTCTTACTCCATCAGGTGCTATCACCAATTCGGCCAAATAAAGATATTGATAGCCACTAACCAAGAAAAAACCTCATCAGATGACAGTCTGATAACATATTTATTGTATAGCATAGGTTTTGTTAGAAAAATGTGCATATTTCAGGTATAAATCATAGTTTGCAATTGCAGCCACCATCACAAATCTCCCCAAAGCGACTAGAATTACTACATAGAGCAACGTGTATTACCAATTTACTCATCATAAAACATTTCTTAAAAATACACAGCTCACAGCAATGGATAGACACAGATCTTGTGAATTCAGACAATATTTCAGATTTTCAAAGTGTCTTACAGCGAAAACACAATAAATCGTTATATTAGCATACCACATATGCAAACGTTACCCGACCATTGATTCAAGCCAAAGAGAGCGATATCGTTATCATCGCCAAAATATATTAATTTTTTCACTAACCTTCTCAGAATTCTTCCGATGACACTCCTGTAACATCATATTACACAATCCATATAGAGTTTGATCGAAAATGTGCATATTTAGCCGCACAATTCGTGGTTACACAACGTGATTAGTGGGCAAAAAATCAAGCAATTTGCCCGGCGCCATTTTGGAAAGGCACCTAATCTTATCGAAAACTATTCATAAACTTGACTAAAAAAATACAGGTTGGACATGAAATGAAAGATGCATTAGTTATTAATGCAACCGCTGAGTTAGATTTTTAAAATTAACGTTACTAGACATACAGTGTGCGTTACAGCCAGACTAGTGCCGCAATAATGGCGTCACTAATCGCCATTATTGAGTTTACATTTTTATACATAAAAACGGAATAACATCATAAATAGCTCTTACTTTTCGACGAGCTTCCATCAGAATCTTGGCCAAGTGGTCCTTTGTCCAAAAGAATCGTTGCTTGGTTGTAAAACGTTGCATTCAACTTCTGATATAGCAGCTAACAATAGCTAACAATAGCTATTTTGCCCCAACGTGTCCAAATCCTCAAGACGCAATACTGAGGAAATTCCGAAAAATAGCAATATACTCGCATAATCTGATATAACTCGGTTTAAAATAGCTTCGTTATGATGTTTCTAAAACCTATATCGAATTAAATTACAGACGGATACATCTAACGTTGATAATTGAGCGTTTGAAAATGGCATCCTGAGGTCCCTCTCTGCGCAATGGTCAGCGTCGAAAAGAGGGCGCACCTCACTCCTTGGCCTTTTATAACCTCTGAGAGCTACGTATAAAGCCCATTCCACTTCTCATTGGTTACTGACATCCAGGGGAAGGCGGGTGCAGTTCATGTCGTTCCATAGGATACACACAGACCTTTAAAACTGATCTGAGACCAGAGCTTCGCTCTCAGACCATCGCAGTACCTGTCATGGATTTCGCTGTAGAAAGAGTTCTGGGTCACCCACAGACATAATTCCAACGGTTTATGAAACTAGAGAGTGTTTTCTATCCAATAGAATTAATAATATGCATATTGTACGAGCAAGAATTGAGTACGAGGCAGTTTAATTTGGCGACACCCAGAAGAAAAAAAATGCTAACTGCTCCCCCTATTGACAAAAGGTTAAAATGTCAATTCCTTCTAGTTGTATTGAGGCTACAAAATCCTCAACAATTGCACTTGGAATATTGTTATATTCTCCTAAAAGAAGAATAACAACAATTTGATACTCCTCATGAGTGAATGTAACATTGTGTGTTCTCATGAATTCTGGATAATCATATAGTTGTTCATCATTATTCAACAATTGTTTAACCCAGATAATGTTTTTGTCAAACCAGTTCTGGAAAAACAAAGACTTGTTTATGTATTTTATGTCTTTATTATTCCAGATTGTATACCTATGTGAGGAAAAATTGTGTTTGTACATGAGGTTCCAAGTTAGAAGTACTTGTTTATGAAAGTCAGCAAAGTTAATAGGGATTTTACCCACATCAAAGTTGCATTTGAGTAAGAATTCTAGACCACCAATCTGTTGGAATATTAAATTAGGGATTATATTCTAAATGCAATCCTTATTTCTTAAATAGTTTTGTATCCGTTTGATCTTAAAGATTATATTAGAGGTTTTAAAATACAGAGCATTCAACCCTCCCTCACTTTGGGTGCTAAATATTACCACTTTTCTTAAATAATAAGGTTTATTCCTCCATATGAAGTTAAATAATTTAGTATCAACCATTTTAGTTACTGACAAAGGAACATCCAAGGCAAGGGAGGTATAAACTAATCTGGACAGACCTTCAGATTTTGACAAAAGTACACACCAGATAAAGAAAGATCTCTTAATAACCAGGAGTAAAATCTCTTTCCAATTTTCTTTACAACATGAGAGAAATTTAAATTGGCCCTTTTCTTTCTGATCTTTGCTCATTTTAATACCAAGATACAGTGCCTTGCAAAAGTATTCATCCCCCTTGGATTTTTCCTATTTTGTTGCATTACAACTTGTCATTTAAATGGATTTTAATTTGGATTTCATGTAATGGACATAAACAAAACAGTCCAAATTGGTGAAGTGAAATGAAAAAAATAACTTGAAAAGTGGTGCATGCATATGTATTCACCCCCTTTGCTATGAAGCCCCTAAATAAGATCTGGTGCAACCAATTACCTTCAGAAGTCACATAATTAGTTAGATTGCACACAGTATAGATCTCAGTATATATACACCTGTTCTGAAAGGCCCCAGAGTCTGCAACACCACTAAGCAAGGGGCACCACCAAGCAAGCAGCACCATGAAGACCAATGAGCTCTCCAAACAGGTCAGGGACAACGTTGTGGAGAAGTACAGATCAGGGTTGGGTTATAAAAAAATATCCCACGGAGCACCATTTAAATCCATTATTAAAAAAGTTTAAGAATATGGCACCACAACAAACCTGCCAAGAGATGGCTGCCCACCAAAATTCACGGACCAGGCAAGGAGGGCATTAATCAGAGAGGCAACAAAGAGACCAACGATAACCCTGAAGGAGCTGCAAAGCTCCACAGCGGAGATTGGAGTATCTGTCCACAGGACCACTAAGCCGTACACTCCACAGAGCTGGCCTTTACGGAAAAGTGGCCAGAAAAAAAGCCATTGCTGAAAGAAAAAAATAAGCAAACACGTTTGGTGTTCGCCAAAAGGCATGTGGAAGACTCCCCAAACATATGGAAGAAGGTACTCTGGTCAGATAAGACTAAAATTGAGCTTTTGGCCATCAAGGAAAATGCTATGTCTAGCGCAAACCCAACACCTCTCATCACCCCGAGAACACCATCCCCACAGTGAAGTATGGTTGTGGCAGCATCATGCTGTGTGGATGTTTTTCCATCGGCAGGGACTGGGAAACTGGTCAGAATTGAAGGAATGATGGATGGCGCTAAATAGAGGGAAATTCTTTAGGGAAAGCTTATAGAGACATACCCCAAGAGACTTGCAGCTGTAATTGCTGCAAAAGGTGTTTCTACAAAGTATTGACTTCGGGGGGTGAAGAGTTATGCATGCTCAAGTTTTCTGTTTTTTTGTCTTATTTCTTGTTTGTTTCATAAAAAAACATTTTGAATCTTCAAAGTGGTAGGCATGTTGTGTAAATCAAATAATACAAACCCCCCCAAAAATCTATTTTAATTCCAGGTTGTGCCTCTGTGCCCACCTCCCCCCATCAGACACAATCAATACTGGGTAGCAGCCAACACACCCATTTGTATTGAAAGTGACACACACACACACACACACAGTTGTAAAGCTGAGAGATGTAGTACTCAGCTTGAAATAAGGAAGCCTCTGTTTGTACAAATCCCTTACAGGCACCCTCTGAAACTGCCTCTTGTGTTTCCGCCACCACCCCATCACTGCCAATTTAGGTTTCTGCTGGATAATATTTGCATGTACAATTCCTGCTTTAATGAAAGCGCATGCAGAATCCAGCTGAATCCTCCTCCGGCTGCTGTACTTAGTGGTAATTAGAAGCATATGGCATCTAGCTACAGTGCCTAGTGAAAGTCTACACACCCCTTGCACAGTTTTCATTTTGCTGCCTTAAAATTCAATCTAAAAAGGGATTACATTTGATTCTGTGTTGTAGAGTAAAAAGCTATCTATAAAAAGCAATAGCTCTCCATCACAATGGTGTGGGATTGACTGACCAAGCTGATCCTATATTGTTGAAGCGGTTGCTTAGCTCCTACATGACACCTCCATTAAAAAACAGACAAACAGATGTAGCTTTTCCTAGTGTGCTCATTTAGCCCATGTGGTTGAAAACACCATTGATTCTGATGGATTAATGCTATTAATGCCACCATGTAAACATACAGCAGCGTAGACCACAGTATATCATTATAGAGCAGTATGGTTTGTAACCATGTGTAGTGGTAGGAAGCAATAATACTAGCCTTGACATCACACATGGAATGGCGCTGACAGAGAGGGCTGCCTTGCTTCTCGCTCTTAGGAAACGTTGCAGTTTTGTTTTTTTATGTATTACATTGTTAGCCCAGAACATTTTTGATGTTATTACATACAGCCGGGAAGAACTATTAGATATCAGAGCGGCGGTAACTCACCAGCACTATCAGCATTATGACCAGGAATACGAATTTCCCGAAGCAAATCCTTTGTTCGCACCCCCAGGGCGATTGAACTGATTCCAGAAGCCGACCCAAACAACGCCGGCAAAGGAGCGGTATTAAGAGCAGTCCTCTAGTCTTACTTAGGAGGCGCGCACACCACCCATCGCTTCCGAGTATATTACTCGCAAATGTTCAGTCTCTGGATAATAAAGTTGACGATCTCAGGGCGAGGGCTTCTTTCCAGCAAGACATCAGGGATTGTAACATACTCTGTTTCACAGAAACATGACTCTCTCGGGATATACTTTCTGAGTCTGTCCAGCCAGTTGGGTTCTCAGTTCATCACGCAGACAGGTATAAATATCTCTCCGGGAAGAAGGAGGGTGGGGGTGTATGTTTCATGATTAACGACTCATGGTCTAATTGTGATAACATACAGGAACTCAAGTCCTTTTGTTCACCCGACCTAGAATACCTCACAATCAAATGCCGACTGTATTATCTCCAAAGATAATTTTCTTTGGTTATAGTCACGGCCATGTATATCCCGCCTCAAGCCGATACCACAACGGCCCTCAAAGAACTTCACTGGACTTTATGCAAACTGGAAACCAGAAATCGTGAGGCTGCATTTATTGTGGCTGGGGATTTTAACAAAGCAAATTTGAGGAAAAGGCTGACGAAGTTCTATCAACATATTGACTGTAGAACTTAAGCTGCTAAAACACTCGACCCCTGCTAGTCCAACCTCCGGGATGCCTACAAGGCCCTCCCCCGCACTCCTCCTTTCAGCAAATCTGACCACCACTCCATTTTGCTCCTCCCTTCCTATAGGCAGAAACTCAAACAGGAAGTACCCGTGCTAAGGACTATCCAAAGCTGGTCTGACCAATAGGAATCCATGCTTCAAGATGGTTTTGATCACGCGGACTGGGATATCTTCCGGGTAGCTTCAGAGAATAACATCGACGTATATATTGACACGGTGACTGAGTGTTTTTTTAATTAGGCAAGCCAGTTAAGAACATATTCTAATTTACAATGGCGGCCTAGGAACAGTGGGTTAACTGCCTTGTTCAGGGACAGAAAGACAGATTTTTACATTGTCAGCTTGGGGATTCGATCTATTAACCTTTCGGTTACTGGCCCAAAGGGTCTAACCACTAGGCTACCTGCCACCCATTTTAGGTTATCAGGAAGTGTATAGGAGATGTACCCACTGTGAACATTAACCTACCCTAACCAGAAACTGTGGATAGATGGCAGCATTCGCGCAAAACTGAAAGCACGAACCACCACATTTAACCATGGCAAGGTGACTGGGAATATGGCAGAATACAAACAGTGTAGTTATTCCCTCTTCATGTCAATCAAACAGGCAAATTCGTCAGTATCGAGACAAGGTGGAGTCGCAATTCAATGACTCAGACCTGAGACGTATGTGGCAGGGTCTACAGACGATCACGGACTAAAAAAGAAAACCAGCCATGTTGTGGACACCGACGTCTTACTTCCGGATAAGCTGAACACCTTCTTCGCCCGCTTTGAGGATATAACAGTGACACCAACGCGGCCCGCTACCAAGGACTGTGGGCTCTCCGTGGCCGACGTGAGTAAGACGTTTAAGCGTGTTAACCCTCGTAAGGCTGCCGGCCTAGACGGCATCCCTAGCCGCGTCCTCAGAGCATGCGCAGACCAGCTTGCTGGTGTGTTTACAGACATATTCAATCTCTTCCCTATCCCAGTCTGCTGTCCCCACATGCTTCAAGATGGCAACAATTGTTCCTGTTCCCAACAAAGCAAAGGTAACTGAACTAATTGACTATCGCCCCGTAGCACTCACAATTAGTTCAGTTACCTTTGCTTTCTTGGGTACAGGAACAATGGTTGCCATCTTGAAGCAAAAAAGCAGTCATCATGAAGTGCTTTGAGAGACTAGTCAAGGATCATATCACCCTCTACCTTACCTGTCACCCTAGACCCACTTCAATTAGCTTACCGCTCCAATAGATCCACAGACGATGCAATTGCATAACACTGCACATTGTCCTATCCCATCTGGATAAGAGGAATACCTATGTAAGAATGCTGTTCATTGACTATAGCTCGGCATTCAACACCATAGTACCCTCCAAGCTCATCATCAAGCTCGAGGCCCTGGTTCTGAACCCTGCCCTGTGCAACTGGGTCCTGGACTTCCTGATGGCCCGCCCCCAGGTGGTGAGGTAGGAAACAACACCTCCACTTTGCTTATCCTCAACACTGGGGCCCCACAAGGGTGTGTGCTCATTCCCCTCCTTTACTCACTGTTCACCCATGACTGAGTGACCAAGCATGCCTCCAACTCAATCATCAAGTTTGCAGATGACACAACAGTAGTGGGCTTGATTACCAACAATGACGAGTCAGACTACAGGGAGGAGGTGAGGGCTCTGGGAGTGTGGTACCAGGAAAATAACCTCTCACTCAACGTCAACAAAACAAAGGAGATGATCGTGGACTTCAGGAAACACATCACCGGGGGCAAACTACCTGCCCTCCAGGACACCTACAGCACCCGATGTCACAGGAAGCACAACAACCACCCACGCCACTGCTTGTTCACTCAGCTAGCATCCAGAAGGTGAGGTCAGTACAGGTGCATCAAAGCTGGGACAGAGAGACTGAAAAAACAGCTTCTATCGCGAGGCCATCAGACTGTTAAACAGCCATCACTAGCACATATAGGTTGCTACCTACAGTTGAAGTCGAAAGTTTACATACACTTATGTTGGAGTCATTAAAACTTGTTCAACCACTCCACAAATTTCTTGTTAACAAACTATAGTTTTGACAAGTCGGTTAGGACATCTACTTTGTGCATGACACAAGTCATTTTTCCAACAATTGTTTACAGAGAGATTATTTCACTTATAAATCACTGTATCACAATTCCAATGGGTCAAAAGTTTACATACACTAAGTTGACTGTGCCTTTTAAACAGCTTGGAAAATTCCAGAAAATGTCATGGCTTTAGAAGCTTCTGATAGGCTAATTGACATCGTTTGAGTCATTTGGAGGTGTATCTGTAGATGTATTTCAAGGCCTACCTTCAAACTCAGTTCCACTTTGCTTGACATCATAGGAAAATCAAAAGAAATCAGCCAAGACCTCAGAAATTATAGACCTCCATAAGTCTGGTTCATCCTTGGGAGCAATTTCCAAATGCCTGAATGTACCACGTTCACCTGTACAAATAATAGTACATAAATATAAACACCATGGGACCACGCAGCCGTCATACCGCTCAGGTAGGAGGCGCGTTCTGTCTCCTAGAGATGAATGTGCTTTGGTGCGAAAAGTGCAAATCAATCCCAGAACAACAGCAAAGGACCTTGTGAAAATGCTGGAGGAAACGGGTACAAAAGTATCTATATCCACAGTAAAACGAGTCCTATATCGACATAACCTGAAAGGCCGCTCAGCAAAGAAGAAGCCACTGCTCCACAATTACCATAAAATAGCCAGAATATGGTTTGCAACTGCACATGGGGACAAAGATCGTGAAACAAAAATATAACTGTTTGGCCATAATGACCATCGTTATGTTTGGAGGAAAAAGGGGGAGGCTTGCAAGCCGAAGAACACCATCCCAACCGTGAAGCACGGGGGTGGCAGCATCATGTTGTGTGGGTGCTTTGCTGCAGGAGGGACTGATGCACTTCACAAAATAGATGGCATCATGAGGATGGAAAATTATGTGGATATATTGAAGCAACATCTCCAGACATCAGTCAGGAAGATAAAGCTTGGTTGTAAATGGGTCTTCCAAGTGGACAATGACTCCAAGCATACTTCCAAAGTTGTGGCAAAATGGCTTAAGGACAACAAAGTCAAGGTATTGGAGTGGCCATCACAAAGCCCTGCCCTCAAACCTATAGAAAATGTGTGGGCAGAACTGAAAAAGCGTGTGCGAGAAAGGAGGCCTACAAACCTGACTCAGTTACACCAGCTCTGTCAGGAGGAATGGGCCAAAATTCACCCAACTTGTTGTGGGAAGCTCGTGGAAGGCTACCTGAAACGTTTGACCCAAGTTAAACAATTTAAAGGCAATGCTACCAAATACTAATTGAGCGTATGTAAACTTCTGACGCACTGGGAATGTGATGAAAGAAATAAAAGCTGAAATAAATCATTCTCTCTACTATTATTCTGACATTTCACATTCTTAAAATAAAGTGGTGATCCTAACTGACCTAAGACAGGGAATTTTTACTCGGATTAAATGTCAGGAATTGTGAAAAACTGAGTTTAAATGTATTTGGCTAAGGTGTATGTTAACTTATAACTTCAACTGTATATACATAGACTTTAAATCACTGGCAATTTTAATAAACGGAACACTAGTCACTTGAATAATGTTTACATATTTTGCATTACTCATTTAATATGTATATACTGTATTCTATACTTTTCTACTGTGTTTTAGTCTATGCCACTGTGATATTGCTTGTCCTATATTTATAAACTCCGCAAAAAAATAAACGTCCCTTTTTCAGGACCCTGTCTTTCAATGATAATTCATAACAATCCAAATAACTTCACAGATCTTCATTGTAAAGGGTTTAAACACTGTTTCCCGTGCTTGTTCAATGAACCATAAACAATTAATGAACATGCACCTCTGGAACGGTCGTTAAGACACTAACAGCTTACAGACGATCGGCAATTAAGGTCACAGTTATGAAAACTTAGTACACTGAAGAGGCTTTTCTACTGACTCTGAAAAATACCAAAAGAAAGATGCCCAGGGTCCCTGCTCATCTGCGTGAACGTGCCTTAGGCATGGTGCAAGGAGCCATGAGGACTGCAGATGTGGCCAGGGCAATAAATTGCAATGTCCGTACTGTGAGACGCCTAAGACGGTGCTACAGGGAGACAGGACGGACAGCTGATTGTCCTCGCAGTGGCAGACCACGTGTAACAACACCTGCACAGGATCGGTACATCTGAACATCACACTTGCAGGAAAGGTACAGGATGGCAACAACAACTGCCTGAGTTAAACCAGGAACGCACAATCCCTCCATCAGTGCTCAGACTGTCCGCAATACGCCGAGAGAGGCTGGACTGAGGGCTTGTAGGCCTGATGTAAGTCATTGTCCTCATCAGACATCACCGGCAACAACGTCGCCTATGGGCACAAACCCACCGTCGCTAGACCAGACAGGACTGGTCAAAAGTGCTCTTCACTGACGAGTCGCGGTTTTGTCTCACCAGAGGTAATGGTCGGATTCCCGTTTATCGTCGAAGGAATGAGCATTACACCGAGGCCTGTACTCTGGAGCAGGGTTGATTTTGGAGGTGGAGGGTCCGTCATGGTCTAGGGTGGTGTGTCACAGCATCATCGGACTGAGCTTGTCATTGCAGGCATTCTCAACGCTGTGCGTTACAGAGAAAACATCCTCATCCCTCATTTGGTACCCTTCCTGCAGGCTCATCCTGACATTACCCTCCAGCATGACAATGCCACCAGCCAAACTGCTCGTTCTGTGCGTAATTTCCTGCAAGACAGGAATTGTTAGTGTTCTGCCATGGCCAGCGAAGAGCCCGGATCTCAATCCCATTGAGCACGTCTGGGACCACGTCTGGGACCACGTCTGGGACCTCCCCCCCACAGAAATGTCCGGGAACTTTCAGGTGCCTTGGTGGAAGAGTGGGGTAACACCTCACAGCAAGAACTGGCAAATCTGGTGCAGTCCACGAGGAGGAGATGCACTGCAGTACTTAATGCAGCTGGTGGCCACACCAGATACTGACTGTTACTTTTGATTTTGACCCACCATTTGTTCAGGTTTATGTCTCAGTTGTTGAATCTTGTTATGTTCATACAAATATTTACACATGTTTGCTAAAAATAAACGCAGTTGACAGTGAGAGGATGTTTATTTTTTTTGCTGAATTTATATTCTTAATGCCATTCCTTTACTTAGATTTTTGTGTATTGGATATATGTTGTGAAATTGTTAGATATTACTTGTTAGCTATTACTGCACTGTCGGCGCTAGAAACACAAAACATTTTGCTACACCCGCAATAACATCTGCTAAACACGTGTATGTGACCAATAAAATGTGATTTGATTTGGTGCAATGCCTTATGTAGCTGAATGACACTAGTCTGTCACATGTCTTGATCTATGAAGCCCCACACAAACCCAAACTAAATCCTACTCTTGGCTGTGATGACAAACACCTTGTGTTGATGGACAGACATTACTACAGTTTCCTTGACCTAATGTGTTCCTTTTGGTAGATGCTATCTGATGAGAAGTGGAGGACAGGACTGAGTGCAAATAGACTGCAGGTGTATAAGTCAAGACATAACAGTTTCAGTAAAAGGCACACAGACGTTTGTGTCACACAGTAGAAGCTTTGTGGACTTTTTATGCGTGCGCCCCCCCCCCCCCCCCCCTATTCTCCCCCCTTTGAGGAGTGCACCATAAAAGTGTGAATGAGATTTGAATGTCAGTCCTCGAACTGAACACAGTCACATTAGACCCAATCAATACTGGGATGCAGCCAATGCCCCCATTCACTTCCTGTTGAACACACACATATATGCGCGCACACACACACACACACTGTTGTAAAGCTGAGAGATGTAGTGCTCAGCCTGAAATAAGGAAGCCTCTGTTTGTACAAATCCCTCACAGGCACACTCTGAAACTGCCTCTTGGGTCTCTGCCACCACCCCATCACTGCCGATTCGATTTCTGCTGGATAATTTTTGCATGTACAATATATGCAGTAATGAAAGCGCATGCAGAATCCTCCTCTGGCGGCTGTACTTGGTGGTAATTAGAGGCATATGACATCTAGCTACAGTGGCTAGTGAAAGTCTACACACCCATTGCACAGTTTTCACATTTTGCTGCCTTAAAATTAAATCTAAAACGGGATTTAATTCGATTTTTTTCTACTGATCTACATACCCTACTCCACATTTTAAAATAAAATAAAGATAATAGAACATTTTCTAAATGAATTAAAAATAGAAACGATGATGTCTTGATTGCATTAGTACTTGGTTGAAGCACCTTTGGCAGTGATTACAACTGTGAATACTTTTGACTAATACTGCCAACTTCGCACCAATCTTAGGGCAACATACTGTATATACATTGTTTTTATCAAAATTGCTCAAGCTCAGTAAATTTGGTTGGAAATTGATGGACAGCAATATTCAAACCGTGTCTCTAATTTTCAAGTAGGACTGTGACTGGACCCCTCAGGAACACTTAACACTGCTTGGAAAGCCATTCTGGTGTGTCTTTGGCATAAAAATATGTGTAATTGTCTGGTTGAAAAATAGAACTCTATTCGGTTAGGTATTCAGAAGACTACAACAGGTTTTTCTCTAACCTTTTACCTCTGCTTTGCTACTTTCAGATTTATTTTGATCCTGACAAACTGCCAGTGACCAAGGGATGAAACCGGTTCAGGGAACAGAATCGAAAACCGGAAAATAACTAAATTATATGAGGTACAGAAACCAAACCAGAAACGAAAGTCATCTATACTGTTCCGGAACAGAACCGTTGTTTTAAAAGCATGGGAACCGGTTAATAACGTTAATTTATGCTCCGGGCATTTCTTTCCAGTCCCACAAAAATCGCAACAAAGCGCCTATGCAAAGCCCTCACTCTTTAGGCCTACCTGTAGAACAAAAAAAATCTCTGCATCCCTGACAAGAGTGGCCAAATGGTGTTTAGTATGCCCAGTAGCTCTGCAAGCATGGAGAGGATATTATTCATTGCTGGCGTGCTCTCCAGGCACCATCACAGGAGCCTGAAGCCACAGACTTTGTCCAAACTCGTTTTAAAAAATTATTTCATGGGGCACTGTAGACTGAGCCTAATAAGGCATTTTTTGTTACATTTGTATTTATTTCTTAGTACTGTAAGTCTCACAGCCTATATGCGCAATTTATAGACTATAATGACTTAATACAACGATATGTTGTTTAAATGCTGAGCGCTTAACATCCCTGACTCCCTACCAGCCTTGTGTGTCGCACTCGCAAATGCTTCACAATGTATTACTTTGTAGGCTATAATTGAAATAATATAGCCTAAATAATTAATTTTCTTAGGCTCTCTTTTTATGGCTCCTGACCTATTTAGTGTTTATATGCTGTTTTAATTTGACTTTTGCCTATTTGAAATGATGAGTGCTTCTTTACATTCACCTATTCATGTTTATTAAAATACTTATCATTCAAATCATATGGTTTTGTTTCTATACTTCTAAACAAAATGGTAGGTCCAGGTAGTCAAAACAATGGATGGATGTTGGTTAAATTGTGAGTGCGGAGTGGTTTTTAGTGGAGGGGTTGGAAAGGAGGTGGAGTGCTGGAGCTGAAGCAGAGCTCCATGAGCAATGCTCAACTCCGCTCACACACACTTTTTCACTAGCTAGCTAGTTACCCAACATTTGCTCTGGTCCAACATAAACCAACTCGGAAGTTCAAAGACATTCAAAGTTCCTTCATAGAAGCCACTCTTCTGTTGGTATAATTATGTGGGCCAAATTCAGATAATACATGTCATAACAAGATTCCCAGCGCTTCAAGGCAAGTTTTTTCCATCTTCTCTCCTCCCCCTCAAAATGTCATTTGCATCTCGCACTCTACACTTTGACACTGTGTGTGTTTTGTCTTTCATTATGGTTAAACCACGCTGTTACTGAAAAATACTTTTTGCTGTTAATGACTTTCCTACACAGATTAAAATCGCTAACCCGCTCCATATCAAGCTGCTTTATCCGCACTCATTGGTGAAGTAATTTAATGTTGAGCTAAATGTATTTTTTTGAAATTATGATTTGAGGTTTAAAAAGGAACAGAAAAGAACGACATAAATCTGTACTTTATTTGGTTCGATCCAGTTCAGAGCTTTATTTTGCTGGTCGGAACAGTGGAGCGGAACCAAAAAAATGGTTCTGTTCAGAACAAAAGGATTGGACAATAATTTTGGTTCCAACCCCTGTGTCACGTTCGTTTTAGAGATGGATTGAACCAAGGTGCAGCATGTTAGGCATACATCTTTCTTTTATTTAAATGACACCGAAAAAACAACAAAATACAAAACGAACGTAAAGCTACATGCAGTGCAGAAAGCAACTACACACAAACAAGATCCCACAAACTAAAGGTGGAAAAAAGGCTGCCTAAGTATGATCCCCAATCAGAGACAACGATAGACAGCTGCCTCTGATTGGGAACCATACCCGGCCAACAAGAAATAGAACAACTAGAATGCCCACCCAAATCACACCCCGACCTAGCCAAAATAGAGAAATAAAAAGTCTCTCTAAGGACAGGGCGTGACAGTACCCCCCCCCCAAAGGTGCGGACTCTGGCCGCAAAACCTGACTC
Organism: Salvelinus namaycush; assembly: GCF_016432855.1. NCBI lineage: Eukaryota > Metazoa > Chordata > Actinopteri > Salmoniformes > Salmonidae > Salvelinus > Salvelinus namaycush. The sequence goes on from NC_052307.1 coordinate 77,229,198, forward strand.
CATGGGGGAGGGACCACCGCTGGAGGCTCCGGACCGCCGCTGGAGGCTCCGGACAGCCGACCGTCGCTGGAGGCTCCGGGCCATGGATCGTCACTGGAGGTCTGGAGCGTAGAGCTGGCACAACCCGTCCTGGCTGGATGCTCACTTTAGCCCGGCAAGTGCGTAGCGCTGGCACAGGACGTACTGGGCTGTGAAGGCGCACTGGCGACACAGTGCGTAGAGCCGGCGCATGATATCCTGGACCGAGGAGGCGTACTGGAGGTCTGGAGCATAGAGCTGGCACAACGCGTCCTGGCTGGATTCTCACTTTAGCCCTGCAAGTGCGGGGCGCTGGCACAGGACGCACTGGGCTGTGAAGGCGCACTGGCGACACAGTGCGTAGAGCCGGCGCAGGATATCCTGGACCGAGGAGGCGTACTGGAGACCAGGAGCGCTGAGCCGGCACAACCCATCCTGGCTGGATGCTCACTTTCGCACGGCAAGTGCGAGGAGCTGGCACAGAACGTACCGGGCTGTGGATGCGCACTGGAGACACATTGCGTATCTCCGCAAAGCATGGTGCCTGACTGGTCCCACGCGCCTCACAGCGACTGTCTTGCTCCAGACACCAAACCATCCACTCTACCTCATCACTCCCCTCAACTATCCCACAATACTCCTCGCTCAGTCTTTCCCAATATTCCTCTTCGCTCTCAGACTCGCCCCTCGGCTTCGCTGACCAACTCGTGTTCCCCCCCAAAAATGTTTGGGGGCTGCCTCTCGGGCTTCCGTCGTGGTCGTGAACTTCGGAGTCGCCGTTGATCCTCCTTTCTCTCCCGGGCCCAGGATGTCTGCTCCTCCTGGCCACACTGCTTGGTCCTTTGGTGGTGGGATCTTCTGTCACGTTCGTTTAGATATGGATTGAACCAAGGTGCATCGTGGTAGGCGTGCATCTTTCTTTTATTTAAATGACACAGAAAAAACAACAAAATACAAAACGAACGTAAAGCTACATGCAGTGCAGAAAGCAACTACACACAAACAAGATCCCACAAACTAAAGGTGGAAAAAAGGCTGCCTAAGTATGATCCCCAATCAGAGACAACGATAGACAGCTGCCTCTGATTGGGAACCATACCCGGCCAACAAAAAATAGAAAAAAATAGAATGACCACCCAAATCACACCCCGACCTAAACAAAATAGAGAAATAAAAAGTCTCTCTAAGGTCAGGGCGTGACACCCTGCCAGTAACAAACATACCCATAACATGATGCTGTTGACAAAAAAATACATACCCATAACATGATGCTGCCACCAAAATACCTGAAAATAGAGGGTTGCAATCTGTGATGTATTGGATTTGACCAAAACAGGAAGTTTTTAATTTAAGACAAAAATTACATTTCTTTGCCTTGTTGTCTTGCAGTATTAATTAAGGGCCTTGTTGCAAACATAATGGATGATTTAGAATGGATTTTGTAACACATGCTTTCTTCCTTTCATTTTGTAATTCAGGCCGGTAATGTGGCGTGAATATAATGTTGTCAAATCCTCCTGTATTTTCAAGTATTGTGGTGGCAGCATCATGTTATGTGACTGGAGTGTTTGTCAAGATCAAAATAAATATAAAAAGAGCAAAGTCCAAGTAAAAAGTTAGACCTGCCATACTGTAGTCTTCTGAGTACTTAACCCTGGGATAGTTCATTTTTTTCAGGGGTGCAATTACAGACATTTTAATGCCAAAGACACACCAGAATGGCTTGCCAAAAGGTGTTGAGTGTTCCTGAATGGTTCAGTCACAGTCATGACTTAAATCTGCTTGAAAATCAGACAAGGTTTGAATATTGCTGTACATCAATGATTCCCAATCCAATTTACTGAGCTTGAGCAATTTTGACAAAAACAATGGATATTTCTTGCTCTAAAAGTTTTGCAATGTTGGTAGAATCTTATTCAAAGTTATTCACAGCTGTAATGACTGCGAAAGGTGCTTCCACCAAGTATTAACTGGGGTGTGAATACATATGCAATCAATATATCTCCATTTTATTAGTTTGGAAAATGTTATAGAAAATTGTAAATTAACCAAAAATTATATCACTTTGAATCCAATTTAATCCCTTCTTAGATGGCAGAAAAATATGAAAACTGTGCAGGGGGTGTGTAGACTGATATCAGGATGATCATACTACTTATATCTTACTTAATCAATGATTCAAGACCAAGTTCTCAAGCCTGAGGGCATTTCTGTGGTCATTAGCTGTGTTTGTGTTTAAATCTATTTATATTAGTGGGGGGCTAATTCTATGACCTGTATATAGGGCTGTTTTTAGTTCTAAAGTAATCCCTAGACCCATTAAAGGGCCTTGTCCTGGCTGGTTGGTGCTGGGCAGAACTGAACAATCAATTGATACCTGATTGAGACAGAAATCCAGGGATTTGTTTTAAAGCAAACCGGTGCTGGTCAACAGCTCTGGTTGGAATATGTAATGTAATCAGTGGGATTTTAAGAGGCTGTGTGTTCAGAAACATAATGCTATTGTGTTTTCCAGGTGTGAAGAGGTATTATCAACAAGTTTTGTGTCTAATTCCTTCAGAGTACTGTAATACTTGTCTCTCTTAGCAAGATTAATTAGTTAGATATTGAAATGTCTTATGTCTTCAATCAGTTGGATAAGCAGGTTGGTCACATGCTGTTTTCCAATTACACAACAAAACACACACACACACACACGTGTGCGCACACACACACACAGACACAGACACGTTGACAATGGTAAAAGTGGTTCATCAGAGAGCGTGCATGGCATGTCCTGCATGCCTGATCAGACTGATGTATTATTAACAGTGTGGCTCCTCTGCTCCAGAACTAAGCTCTGCAGCTGTGCATCACACTGACTGTCTGACTGGACCAGATATTTGAAGAGACCATGCATGTTTTACCCATTTTCAAAGGGAATCACATCAGCAAGGGTCCAGGGCACAGGACCATTATCACAATCACTGATCCTGCCATCCTCCAGTTTCCACAATGCCTCTGGACAAGCCTCTCACAAAGGTCTGTTTTGGGACAATCTAATTGCTCTGGGTAGTTTATAGTGTTAGTCTTTTAATGATATAACCATGATATGAGACAGCGCCTGAAACTTTTCTCATTGAATTGATTCTGTCCAGGGCTTGTTTGAGATATACTGCAGTATATTACATTTCAGTCCTTGGAAAGTGTATGTGAGGGTAAACAAGAAGGGAGGGAGTCTGGTAGCAGGGGCACAGTGAGAATTATGATGATGATGTGATGGCTAGCAGGGATGGAGGGCGATCAGCGAGGGAGGGAGAGTGATCAGGGAGGGAGGGCAATCAGGGAGGGAGGGAGGGTGATCATGGAGTGTAATCAGAGAGGGAGGGAGAGACCAGGGAGGGAGTCTGGTACAGGAGGCACAGTGAGGATGATGATGGAACTAAAGGGGCCCCCTGCTGTCTGTCATCTACCTGACCAGATCAGCCCCAACTTCAAAGGGCTCCCCCTCTGGCATCAAATATTTACCAGCCTGCTGTGCTTACACCTGCTCTGAGAAGACGAGAGGAGAGTAACTCGTCTGTCTGTGCTCTTAGACATCACACATTTATAAAGTACTGCACTCACCCTGATGGACTGATGTTAGTAATGTCAAGGCTTACTATGACAGTCCCACTTTACTGTCATGCATTTAGAAATGTGTTCACAGTGTTTTTAATCACTGTGCTGCAGATTGCTTAGCCTATGTTTAGTGTTGAAGTACAGTCCAGTGGTGCAGACAGACTATTATGGCTGAGCTTGATGATGATAATGATGATAACTGTGAGGATGGTGATGAAGATTTAGCTTATTTTCAACAAGCCAATATGTCAGAGGCACCTTTTTATTAGCGCTGTTGCCTAGCGAGAGTTGTCATATGGAGCAGCCAAGCCCTCAGAAGATCAGAGTATGTGGATCTCATGCTATACAGCATAGGAGGGACAGAACATGTTGTACTTACTTAGTATCCCTGCACATTATAAATATGGTTCTGGAACTGACCCTGTATACAGTATGCTTACTTACTTTATCGTGTTCTTCTTATTTTTATATCTCGTGTTTTTGTTCTACCTTGTTATTTTTAGTATTACACTGTTGTTGATTACTGCATTGTTGGGGTTAGAGCTGCAAGAAAGGCATTTCACTGACGATATGCTGGTCCTAACTTCCCCAGGGCCCAGGCTTTCTCTGGATCGGCTTATTTCACTGACGATATGCTGGTCCTAACTCCCCCAGGGCCCAGGCTTTCTCTGGATCGGCTTATTTCACTGACGATATGCTGGTCCTAACTCCCCCAGGGCCCAGGCTTTCTCTGGATTGGCTTATTTCACTGACGATATGCTGGTCCTAACTCCCCCAGGGCCCAGGCTTTCTCTGGATCGGCTTATTTCACTGACGATATGCTGGTCCTAACTCCCCCAGGGCCCAGGCTTTCTCTGGATCGGCTTATTTCACTGACGATATGCTGGTCCTAACTCCCCCAGGGCCCAGGCTTTCTCTGGATCGGCTTATTTCACTGACAATATGCTGGTCCGAACTCCCCCAGGGCCCAGGATTTCTCTGGATCGGCTTATTTCACTGAATTTATTTTACCATGACTGTTATTTACCTCCATTTTATATTTGTTGCTGAAGCCTGGATGTGTTGCCAGTCAGTTCTGTGTTTCCCAATACACCAGTGTACCAATGAACAGTAACCTGCAGATCAGTGATGCCTGTCATTGAGGCATACCGTAAATAATTGAGAGAGAATGCTGAAGCGCCCTCAATACTGCCTGCACTGCCTCTGACGTGTTAATCTGTCACATGACTCCAGTGACATTTATTTGACTAGCATTGTGTGCTATCGTGAATAATATACAGTGAAAAAGAAAGCAGATGACAGTATATCATGCCATAATTTATGTGCACGCTATCTGTATCAAAAGAACAGTCTCATCTGCACCGCTCTGACCTTGTTGGGGAAAATACATGCATGTTTCCCCAAGCATCACACATGCCTCAGCATAGCACATCCCTAAGATGGTGTGTGTGTGCTGAGTGGTTCAGCAAAATGTCTGTCAGCGGTGCTGAATATCAGAAACAATGTCCAGGTTCACTGAATGTACACTAAATCAAAGTGACTGAATGTGACCGTGATAGAGATGAGCAGGAAAGAGCACAACATCCCCATGATGAAATATAGTTAAAACCTGGGGATGTTGTGGTGAAAATACAGTATACAGAAGGGCATTTTTTAACCATATAAAACCGGATATTCACCTGGTCAGTCTGTCATGGAAATGGCAGGTGTTCTACACTCAGTATAGGTTTGACAGAGAGAGCAGGCTGGTGGATCAGATTAATAGTTTATATATTCTATTTTGAAATTAAATGTTTATTAAACACATCTGATTTGCATTTTTTTTAAATACATTTTTCAGATTGCTGATTTAAGCCAACATGGAATTGCATCAATAAGCAGTTTTAAGGGAAATATATTTGATTGATTTAATGTTTAGTAATAACCATCAGAACCCACCAGGGGTGGGTGGGTGGGGGGCCAGCAGATGTGTGTGTGAGAGAGAGCTGGAGAGAGAGAGAGACTGAGGCAGTCATTATCACAGACAGACCGTGTGTCTTTGTCTGGAGCATGTTAAATGACTATTACAACTTCTCTGTACAATCATATTTTAATAACATTCACTCTCAGAGAATTAAGAAATCATGTCTCAGAAAACACATCTGAGTCCATGCTTTAGCAGCTAGGTGTGTGTGTGGGGGGGGGGAGGGGGGCAGACTGGAACACTACAGCTGAAACATTAAAGCAGCAAGACAAAAGAGAATCTCTGGTACCTGTTTCCTCTGCCTTGCGGCTTGGTGCTCGATCCCACTCTAACTGATGCTCACGGAGAGATAGTGTGAGAGAGCCAGAGTGCGAGGGATAGAGAGAGCGATAGAGCGATAGAGAGGTGGAGGAGAGAAGTGAGAGAGCACTGAGAGCGGGAGTGAGAGCAGAGCAGGGTGTGAGCGAGATAGAGCACGAGAACTAGAGAGAACGCGCACGTGAAGGAGAGGAGACTGAGAGAAGGGGGTTGTTTTTTGTGTGCTGCTCGTGTGCATGACTGAGGAGCCTTCCTGCCTGGATCGTTAGTCATCTCCAGCCCCAGAGCTGGGCTCTGTGCTCCATTAGGCTGTACTGACTGAGGAACACAGGGACAGACAAACAGAAGCTGGTGGACTTTGAGAGGGCTGTGCAGAGGATGTGCTGGCTGCGTGGGCTCTGTCGCCGTGATTGCTGTCGCCAGACCCCTCAGCTGCCTCTGCCTCGCTCGGCTGCTATCGCAGGCCCCCCCTTAGCCCAGCACTCGGAGGACATCAGCAGTCAGTGGTAGAGAGATGAGCTCCAAGCACTCTTCCGACTGGATCCCCTACAGGTACAGTACAGTCCTCTAGGTGCTAGTCAAGACTCCAAAGACCACAAGAGAAGGGAGTGTGTTGATGTTTGTGTGTACAAGTGTGAATAGCTATGCATGTTCCAGCACTATTAAGGATAGAGAGAATAAAGGATAACACTTGGGTGCGTGCTTGGAAGTTTAGATTGTTGACATCGATTGACCCTTCGCTAAGACCCGCCTCAGAATTTTGGGCAACCAATCGCAGTGCTCCAATGGATAGCAACTCTCCTTGAGTCTGACACCTCAGTCAAGCTCACAGGAAAAATAGTTTTCTTTCAGATATAAATTGTTTAAATGGTTAAATAATTGAACTGTGCAGCAGGGATAGTACTAGCTACTGTGAGTCCTGAAATGCAGAGCCTCTTGGAGTATTTTTAGAATCTGAAATTATTTGTTTGCTTGCTCAGCTGGTTAGTTATCTGTCTCATTGACTACAAAATATTGCTAACGCTAACTAGCTAGCCACTTAATATAACTTGTTTTCTCTAAATGTATGTTAGCTAGCTAAGGTAGCCATGTTGTTAATACAACTCCCAACTGCAGTCAACATCAGGATACGATTTGAGAGCACTAGCTAGTTTAGTTCCAAAAGTGAGCTGCATCCCAATATGGGGTCCAGAGTATGGGCGAGTGGGTGTGTCGAAGGGAATGTAGTGGGCGTGTGGAAAGGAGTGGGTGTGTCGAAAGCGCTCTGCTATAGGTTAGACGGTTTTGATTGGTAGTGAGTTTTTTTCTTTTTTTTCTTCCCCCATACAATTACCGCACGTTTAGCTACCGTACCGCGATAGTTTGGACTTTTGTTTTTAAGCCAGAGGATTAACCTGAGTCATATTTCACTGTAAGTTTTATATAAATAGTTATACATTTTCAGTTATAAAACTGATGATTGTTTATTTTTGATTAAATGTATTGATGATGGTTGTACTGTTGTTTCATGCGTTGTATGTGTGTGCTTCCTATGACTGTAGCCAATATCAGGGTGACTAGTTAGCTACTTCGCACACTGTTGCCGGACAGTAGTGCTTGTCAAGCGGGAGCAAAGTGCACTGTGTCCTGGTGTTGCCGTTCATGCCCTCCCCATTGAGTAGTAGACTGTATGTACATTATGTATGTATCTAGATAGTTATCAATATAGGCTGCTATCCTAATTGATATAAAATCATGTGAGAAAAAAAAATGGCCACGTTAGCTACCGCCGGCGGTTATCAACATGTCGTACAGTCCAATCAGCCATGCAAAATGGTCTTGAGTGGCAACAAATCTGCCCAATTAGCTGATTTGCTTTCCATACACCCACTACTTTCGACACACCAACTCGCCTATACTCTGGTCGCCATATTGGGCTGTAGCTACCTATACCTGCCAAAAGTTGTTAGCTAGTAGCTTTGACTGCATGCTGACAGTTAGACTTGCTCTGGAACTTTGGCAACTACTAAGTATTTTTAAACCGACTGCTTTGGGCTGGATGTGCCAATGTGCATAGCAAACGGAGCAACTTTGTTAAGGCAAGCCTAAATTATACTGAGTATACAAAACATTAAAAACACCTGCTCTTTCCATGACATAGACTGATCAGGTGAATCTAGGGGAAAGCCATGATCCCGTATTGATGTCACTTGTTAAATCCACTTCAATCAGTGTAGATGAAGGGAAGGAGACAGGTTAAAGAAGGATTTTTAAGCCCTTAGAAAATTGAAACATGGATTGTGTATGTGTGTCATTCAGAGGGTGAAGGGGCAAGACAAAATATGAAAGTGCCTTTGAATGGGGTATGGTAGTAGGTGCCAGGTGCACCGGTATGAGATATTTGAGTGCTTTGTAAAAGTATTCACCCCCTTGGCGTTTTTCCTATTTTGTTGCATTACAACTTGTAATTTAAATAGATTTTTATTTGGATTTCATGTAATGGACATACACAAAATAGTCCAAATTGGTAAAGTGAAATGAAAAAAATTACTTGTTTAAAAAATAAATAAAAAAATACATAAAGTCCACCTGTGTGCAATCTAAGTGTCACATTATCTGTCACATGATCTCAGTGTATATATACACTTATTCTGAAAGGCCCCAGAGTCTGCAACACCATTAAGCAAGGGGCACCACCAAGCAAGCGGCACCATGAAGACCAATGAGCTCTCCAAACAGGTCAGGGACAAAGTTGTGTAGAAGTACAGATCAGGGTTGGGTTATAAAAAAATATCAGAAACTTTCCACGGAGCACCACTAAATCCATTGTTAAAAAATGGAAAGAATATGGCACCACAACAAACCTGCCAAGAGAGGGCTGCCCACCAAAACTCACGGACCAGGCAAGGAGGGCATTAATCAGAGGCAACAAAGAGACCAAGATAACCCTGAAGGAGCTGCAAAGCTCCACAGCGGATATTGGAGTATCTGTCCATAGGACCACTTTAAGCCGTGCACTCCACAGAGCTGGGCTTTACAGAAGAGTGGCCAGAAAAAAGCCATTACTTAAAGAAAAAAATAAGGAAACACGTTTGGTGTTCGCCAAAATGTGGGAGACTCCCTAAACAAATGGAAGAAGGTACTTTTTAGCCATCAAGGAAAACGCTACGTCTGGCACAAACCCAACACCTCTCATCACCCCGAGAACACTATCCCCACTGAAGCATGGTGGTGGCAGCATCATGCTGTGGGGATATTTTTCATTGGCAGGGACTGGGAAACTGGTCAAACTTGAAGGAATGATGGATGGCGCTAAATACAGAGAAATTCTTGAAGGAAACCTGTTTCAGTCTTCCAGAGATTGGCGACTAGCACGGAGGTTCACCTTCCAGCAGGACAATGACCCTAAGCATACTGCTAAAGCAGCACTCGAGTGGTTTAAGGGGAAACATTTAATTGTCTTGGAATGGCCTAGTCAAAGCCCAGACCTCAATCCAATTGAGAATATGTGGTATGACTTAAAGATTGCTGTATACCAGCAGTGGTAGGCATGTTGTGTAAATCAAATAATACCAACCCCCCAAAATCTATTTTAATTTCAGGTAGTAAGGCAACAAAATAGGAAAAATGCCAATGGGGGTGAATACTTTCACATGGCACTATGTACATGAAGGCAGGGTAAAGTGACTAGGCATCAGAATAGATAATAAGAGTACAATAAAGAACAGTTTAGCAGCAGCAAATGATGAGTCTAAATGTAGAGTGTGTTTGAATCAGTGGAGGCTGCTGAGGGGGGGATGGCTCTCCTACCGTAATGGAGTGCATGGAATGGTATTAAACAAATGGTTTTCGATTCACTACATTACACCCCATTCCTGCCATTATTATGAGCCGTCCTTCCCTCAGCAGCCTCCACTGGTATGTACGTATGTATGTACAGGTGAAGTCGGAAGTTTATATACACCTTAGCCAAATACATTTAAACTCAGTTTTTCACAATTCCTGACATTTAATCCTAGTAAAGGTTCCCTGTCTTAGGTCAGTTAGGATCACCACTTTATTTTAAGAATGTGAAATGTCAGTATAATAGTAGAGAGAATTATTTATTTCAGCTTTTATTTCTTTCATCGCATTCCCAGTGGGTCAGACGTTTACATACACTCAATTAGTATTTGGTAGCAATGCCTCAAACAATTTAAACGTTTTGGGTAGCCTTCCACAAGCTTCCCACAATAAGTTGGGTTAATTTTGGCCTATTCCCTCTGACAGAGCTAGTGTAACTGAGTCAGGTTTGTAGGCCTCCTTGCACGCACACGCTTTTTCAGTTCTGCCCACACATTTTTTATAGAATTGAGGTCAGGGCTTTGTGATGGCCACTCCAACACCTTAACTTTGTTGTCCTTAAGCCATTTTGCCACAACGTTGGAAGTATGCTTGGAGTCATTTTCCATTTGGAAGACCCATTTATGACCAAGCTTTAACTTCCTGACTGATGTCTTGAGATGTTGCTTCAATATATCCACATAATTTTCCATCCTCATGATGCCATCTACTTTGTGAAGTGCACCAGTCCCTCCTGCAGCAAAGCATCCCCACAACATGATGCTGCCACCACAGTGCTTCACGGTTGGGATGGTGTTCTTCGGCTTGCAAGTCTCCCCCTTCTTCCTCCAAAGATAACGATGGTCATTATGGCCAAACGGTTCTATTTTTGTTTCATCAGACCAGAGGAAATTTCTCCAAAAAGTACGATGTTTGTCCCCATATGCAGTTGCAAACCGTAGTCTGGCTTTTTTATGGCAGTTTTGGAGCAGTGGCTTCTTCCTTGCTGAGCGGCCTTTCAGGTTATGTCGATATAGGACTCGTTTTTACTGTGGATATAGATACTTTTGTACCTGTTTCCTCCAGCATCTTCACAAGGTCCTTTGCTGTTGTTCTGGGATTGATTTGAACTTTTTGCACCAAAGTACATTCATCTCTAGGAGACAGAACGCGTCTCCTTCCTGAGCGGTATGACGGCTGCGTGGTCCCGTGGTGTTTATACTTGCGTACTATTGTTTGTACAGATGAACGTGGTACCTTCGGGCATTTGGACATTGCTCCCAAGGATGAACCAGACTTGTGGAGGTCGACAATTTATTTTCTGAGGTCTTGTCTGACTTCTTTTGATTTTCCCATGATGTCAAGCAAAGAGGCACTGAGTTTGAAGGTAGGCCTTGAAATACATCCACAGGTACACCTCCAGGTACACCTCCACAACTGAAATTATGTCAATTAGCCTAGCAGAGGCTTCTAAAGCCATGACATAATTTCCTGGAATTTTCCAAGCTGTTTAAAGGCACAGTCAACTTAGTGTATGTAAACTTCTGACCCACTGGAATTGTATTACAGTGAATTATAAGTGAAATAATCTGTCTGTAAACAATTGCTGGAAAAATGACTTGTGTCATTGCCAAAGTAGATGTCCTAACCAACTTGCTAAAACTATAGTTTGTTAAAACTTCTTTGGGATAGGGGGGCGCTGTTTTCACTTTGTAAAAAATCTTTCCCAAATTAAACTGCCTCCTACTCAATTCTTGCTCGTACAATATGCATATTATTATTACTATTGGATAGAAAACACTCTCAAGTTTCTAAAACCGTTTGAATTATATCTGTGAGTAAAACAGAACTCATTTTGCAGCAAACTTCCTGGCAGGAAGTGAAAAATCTGAAATCGAGGCTCTGTTCCAGGGCCTTCCTATTCATTTGCTTGAAATCTATGGATATACATGCACTTCATACGCCTTCCACTAGATGTCAAGAGGCAGTGAGAGGTGGAATGGGGTGTCTAGCTTGATCTGAGGCTGAACAAGAGCTCTTGGAATGACGTCACCACTTTTTCCTTTGTTCAGCAAGGCGCGGGAAGGAACCCTGGATTGCGTTCTGAAAAGCTTTCGTTATAGACGGCTAATATCTCCGGCTTTGATTTTATTTGATAAATGTGATAATATCATCGTAAAGTATGTTTTTTCAATATAGTTTTATCAGATTATTGAAAGTTTATCGGGAGTTTTGGCTTTTTCCGTTCTCTGCGTTTGGTGATGATGGACAGCTTCGTGTCACTTGGCTAGCTTTGGTTGCTAATTCGACAAGAGAAAAGGAAATTCTAAAACCAAACAACGATTGTTCTGGACAAAGGACCCCTTGTACAAGATTCTGATGGAAGCTCAGCAAAAGTAGGAACCATTTAGGATGTTATTTCGTATTTCTGTTGAAAATGTTTAGTAATATTTTCCGCCCTGATTTTGGGCGCTGTCTCGCTATAACGTAAGCTGTATGTCGTACTAAAGTTATTTTTTAAAATCTAACACAGCGGTTGCATTAAGAACTAGTGTATCTTTCATTTGCTGTCCAACATGTATTTTTTAGTAAAGTTTATGATAAGTTCTTTGGTCAGATTAGGTGAGTGTCAGAAATATATCCGGATATTCTGGGAAAAAGTTGCTACGTTTTCACAATGTATAACCACGGATTTCAGCTCTAAATATGCACATTTTCGAACAAACCATATATGTATTGTGTAATATGATGTTATAGGACTGTCATCTGATGAAGATTGTGAAGGTTAGTGAATAAATTTATATCTTTTACTGGTTTTTTCGCTATCGCTACATTTGCTTTGAATGAATGTGGTTGTGTGGTTGGCTATTGTAGTAAGCTAATATAATGCTATATTGTGTTTTCGCTGTAAAACACTTAAAAAATCTGAAATATTGGCTGGATTCACAAGATGTTTGTCTTTCATTTGCTGTACACCATGTATTTTTCATAAATGTTTTATGATGAGTATTTAGGTATTTCACGTTGGTCTCTGTAATTGTTCTAGCTGCTTCGGTGCTATTTGTGATTGTAGCTGCAATGTAAAACTATGATTTATACCTGAAATATGCACATTTTTCGAACAAAACATAGATTTATTGTATAACATGTTATAAGACTGTCATCTGATGAAGTTGTTTCTTGGTTAGTGACTAATTCTATCTCTATTTGGTCGGTTTTGTGCAAGCTACCTGTGCTGTGAAAGAAATGTCTGTGCTTTTTTGTATTTGGTGGTGAGCTAACATAAATATACGTGGTGTTTTCGCTGTAAAACATTTTAAAAAATCTGACATGTTGGCTGGATTCACAAGATGTTTATCTTTCATTTGCTGTATTGGACTTGTTAATGTGTGAAAGTTAAATATTTCTAAAAAATATTTTTTGAATTTCGCGCGCTGCCTTTTCAGTGGAATGTGGGGGGGGGGTTCCGCTAGCGGAACCCAGGGGCTAGACAGGTTAACAAGAAATTTGTGGAGTGGTTGAAAAACAAGTTTTAATGACTCCAACCTGAGTGTATGTAAACTTCCGACTTCAACTGTATGTATGTATGTATGTATGTATGTATGTATGTATGTATGTATGTATGTATGTATGTATGTATGTATGTATGTATGTATGTATGTATGTATGTATGTATGTGTGAGGGGCGCGCGCGGTCAGTGCATATCCATTTTTTGGTAGCTGAAGGAATTAATAGGATTTCCTTACCCAAATATGACTATTTGGTCATTTCTAAGGTCATAAAACCCCTTATGAATATGGTTTAGTTTGTTTAACCAAAGTAATTGATTACTTTCTGCAAGTTATTCACCTCTGAAACAATTAAGTTAGCGACAACACTAGATACCCAGATCAGCTATCTAGCTCAAAAACTAGCTTGTCTAACGTTACATAGAAACTTCCAGAACCAAAAGAAAAGAAATGGAGAAATCATCAGATGGACAATTAACAGCAAACGATGGTATGGTTTCAGGTACTCCCCTTCAGAATGTAACTGTGGGGGGAAATACTGCTATGGGTGATGAACATTTGGTGAACACAGACAACAATGGTCACAACTTGCTTCCAGTCCCCAGCTCAGGCCGGTACCTTACGACCCCGGCACTTCAGTCAAGCCCCAGTGGATAAAGATGAGAGGCCAAGAGGGTATGTCACTTCTTGAGATGCAAAACAATATTCTAATGCTTTTGACAGCAAAGATAGATTAAAGGGAGAATACGATGAAAATTGAGGCCAAGAAAAAAATCTGACTTTATCGTTGGAGAAGTGAAAACCCTCAAGTGACATGAAGAAAGTGAATGTTATCTGCCAGGAAAATGAAAAGAAGGTGGCTGAACTCAATCAAAAGGTGAATGAGGCGGAGAGATACCAGCGCAGGTGGAACCTGAGGCTCCATGGAATTCCAGAGCAGGCGGATGAGAACATCAAATGCAGAGTTGTTGACATCTGTGGAGCTGTCATTCCCGAATCAAAAGCCAAACTTCAGGAAAATGTGGACATCGTTCATCGTTTGGGAAGACTCAAGGATCAAGACAAGAAACCAAGGACAACCATCATCCGGTTCACCAACAGATCTACACGGGATCATCTCTGGAGGCGAGCGAAGAATTGTGAGTTCCTCATCGAGCAAAAATTGAGGTTCACGGAGGATCTGACCTCAATGGACAAAGTGACACGAGAGAAACTGTGGCCGATGGTGGCTGCAGCTCGAAAGGCAGAGAGAACGTCATTTCAGAACATTTGAGAGAGAGCCAGAGTCTAATTCGGACAGAACTGGTGGGCCTAAAAACTGCCTAATTTCCAGGTGAAAAGCAGCCTTTTATTATAAAAATTTTACCCAAACACTTGAATGAGAAAAGGCTGACTTGAGAACTGGTATACTAAAGACTAACTATGGGTGAGTAAGTGCTTATTGTAAAGTTTATGCAATGTCTCCCCCTTGTGGGAGTAAGAATACTTTGGTAACTTTGTGACCAGTATTTTTTTTTTTTTTTGTTGGAGAGGTTAATAATGGGATGGAAATCCTTTTGAGTTACATATCCTTAGGAAAAGCTTATATTAACATAACAAGGTTGTTGGTTGAAGTTTGTCTATCTCTTTGTTCAAATAATGTTAGGGGTATTCGTAATTTACTCAAATGTACGGCTATTTTCCTGTATTGCAAACGGTTCTTTCTACAAGAGACTCATGCTTGTTCTTCCGATTTAGCTTTTTGGAAAAATCAATGGGGTAACAATATCTGGTTATCATATGGCAACAACCACTCTGTAGCTGTAGCAGTTTTAAGAGGTGCATCAGTAGTAAGACTCACCACTCTGGACATTGGTTAATTTTAACAGTGAATTTCAACAGTGAAATGTTTTTTATTAGGGAATATTTATGCATCCAACAACAAACAAAACAACAGGATATTATTTCAAGAATTTGAAGAGATTAATAAAGTTATAGGTGTATTTCAGGATATCAAAATTATCTTAGATGGAGATAGTAATTCTGTATTTAGCCCTCACCCTCCGATCCAACAGGTCCCAGACGTGCTCAATGGGATTGAGATCCAGGCTCTTCGCTTGCCATGGCAAAACACTGACATTCCTGTCTTGCAGGAAATCACGCACAGAACAAGCAGTATGGCTGGTGGCATTGTCATGCTGGAGGGTAATGTCAGGATGAGCCTGCAGGAAGGGTACCACATGAGGGAGGAGGATGTCTTCCCTGTAACGCACAGCGTTGAGATTGCCTGCAATGACAACAAGCTCAGTCCGATGATGCTGTGACACACCACCCCAGACCATGACGGACCCTCCACCTCCAAATCGATCCCGCTCCAGAGTACAGGCCTCGGTGTAACGCTCATTCCATCGACGATAAACGCAAATCCGACCGTCGCCCCTGGTGAGACAAAACCGCGACTCGTCAGTGAAGAGCCCTTTTTGCCAGTCCTGTCTGGTCCAGCGACGGTGGGTTTGTGCCCATAGGCGACGTTGTTGCCGGTGATGTCTGGTGAGGACCTGCCTTACATCAGGCCTACAAGCCCTCAGTCCAGCCTCTCTCAGCCTATTGCGGACAGTCTGAGCACTGATGGAGGGATTGTGCGTTCCTGTTGTAACTCGGGCAGTTGTTGTTGCCATCCTGTTCCTGTCCCGCAGGTGTGATGTTCGGATGTACTGATCCTGTGCAGGTGTTGTTACACATGGTCTGCCACTGCGAGGACGATCAGCTGAGTTTAGTAGGTGCCGCCACTACTCGTGAACTACTGGCTAAAAATATACTGGTGTACTGGAGAATCTCTGTAATTCAGAGCCATTCAGTGGCTAGCCACGTTATTAACATAATTTTATCAGGTTCCCATGAAGCAATTGTAATGACAATCTACCACAACATACCAGAGTTTCCTGGTTAGCAAAGGGTAGTAGTCTGTGTTTAATTTCATTGTGTATTAAAAACACAGTTTGAGATCATTGTTAGGGGATTTCACCAGTGGTTAGAAGGGGGAATTGGGCTTCCTTGGAAAATGTTGTCTGAGGTTGCAACAGTAACCAAGGGGGGCAGGGCTTAGCGAAGGGTCTGTTGTGGTCATTGGTGTGTGGTAGGATCTAATTGATGTTTCTTTGGTTTTGTCTTTCAATAATGATGACAGCCTCACTGTATCTCTTAGTGCTTTATAATAACTGTAGTAGTTATGACTGGTTATTCATGTGAAAATATTTTGGACCTGTCTTTATCGTGTACTTATTGACCCACTTTTTTTTATATCCTTAAACTGAAGTACACATCCAATTCCAATGTTGTGTAGGTTACTGTATTATTGGTGAGTCGTAAAGTTTAACTGTAAAGTTTAGCTGTCTTCTGCTCATATGAAAGTCTATTTGGGGAATATATGGCACCGTTTTACTGTAATCCAATTACATGGGGATTTTCTCATGCAGAATCTGGTGTAGTAGAATCCATAAAAAGCTCTGCTCATTTCCCCCAAAGTGTATTTTCTCCACTACTACCACCTTGGGAAGCAGCAGCCATTGTTTTGCTCTGTGTGACCCCTGCATGTCTCTCCCCATACATTGGTAATGCATTCTGCTGATTATAGGCATTCTTGAGTCACAATCTGCCCCGAATTGTTAATAATGTCAGTGTTATTTATCAGTTAGCTTCTTTTTGGGTGAAATAAAGACTCATGTCTGCTCTCGATGGCATTACTACTGCTGCTGTTGCTACTGCTGCTGCTGTTTCCTCCAATAGAAGCGCCATTGCCATGGTTGCATGGCTTCCTCTGCTCCTATTGGCTTCTCGTTGCTATAAGTTACGGAGCTGTCTTGACATGAATCTCATTGAGAGATTGCGTCAGGAGAGCTGGCCTCCTATAATGGAGCAATAAAGGTAGTGATAGATCTGTGTGTACGTACACGTACTCATGTTGCTGCTTCTAAGAATGCGCGCACACACAGACACACACACACACACACCAACATTAAACACACACGCTTGAGTGTCCTGGATTTATATTTGGCAGGGTCTAGGGTTCTTAAACCCACTTATTAGAGGATGTATTCATCTGAGAGGAAGAGCAACCACAGGGATTGGTTCAATATGAGCCTACCAGGAACAGTAGTTCAAAATATCTGTTATCATTTGCAGAGAGCAGGTGTTCCTCTCAACTTGGAGGCCTGGCCAGCCCTTCATGGATGGTTTCTCAGAGCGATAAGCAGTTCCTCCCATCAGATGGAGCCTGCCTGGTGCCTTCCATGAAAAATGTATGTATGGGGCCTGGTGGCGAGCCGGGCGAGACGAGGGGAGGTGACCCGGGGACTCAGCTGCACCTCTGTGGCCTCTCATTAATCCCATGTGAGCCAGCTCTGAGCCAGCCCAGACTATCAGACTCACTCTGACTCCGGCAGGTCACAGCCAAACACACACAGCACTTCACACAGCACTGCCAGTGAGGGATGCCAGGCTACCTATACTGTTCCTACTGTACACAGAAGCTAACAATTACATATCTACCTACTGTAAAAAGTGCCTAACACTTTAAAGTACACAATCTTTAAATGTGGGCCACGTACTGTATTGTGCATACTAAGAGACATATACGCATACTGTACACACACAGGCTTCTTGAATATAGTGCAAGTGCTTGCACAACAATCATACATCACCAATTCCTATGAAAATGTTCGATATTTAAACCAAGGAAAAAACGTTTTTAAAAAAAGCATAAATTGCATCAAGGACTTGGCAACAGAAATTGTGGAATTGGCATGATTTCAGAGAAATGCAATTGAAAACCTGTATCATATTGAGTGTATTAGACAAGAGTGTATCAGTGAACAATATGTCTCTGTTTTATTATGTAAAACGTAATGTAAGGCATTTGAGCTAATTGTTTTCTTTACGACGACAACCCTCATTGATTATTCATGTGATGCTGGTTGACAGCACAACATTCTAACTCTATTCTGTGGAGGGAACATCAAAATAGAATATCTGCTAAGACATCCCTCTGCACTGCAGGTAAAACATATAAAACACTCACTAGGAACTTCACCAGCGCTGTGTTCCCAATAGGGACAGCATTAATGCATGACTGTTGGGGGGTCAATGGGTACTGTTCAGACTACATTGTTATTGACATCAATGAGGGTGGGTGGGGGCAAGAAGAGTGGAGGTGTCTAATGCACATTTTAGCTTACCACTGATGCAGATCAATTAATATATCTTCTCTATTGTAATGCGGTAGTTGACCCTCATTTTAGCAGCTCTGTTTATGTCATTATCTACCTGTCTGAAACACATTCACACACTTGATTGCTGACTGTCGCTAGTGAGTGTTTTTCTGTGTGTGTTTCAGAAAGGGAGATGTACTGTGTATGTGGCACACACACACACACACACACACACACACACACACACACACACACACACACACACACACACACACACTAACCACAAATACACATATTATTGACCCTCCCTGGTTCTGCTCCATCTACCCCCCCCCCAACACAGCTGAAGGAAGCACTGTTCCCCTTCCCCTGACCTTCAGCCTCTTATTGTCTTTAATTAAGAACCCTTTTGTTTAAATGGTCTGGGCAATGCCAAGCAGCACAGAGTGAATGGGCAATCAGGGAGTGTGTCATTGCTGATTTAGAGGTTGCGTGTGTTTGGGGGTGGGAGGGATGGGAACGATGGCGACTGGCTGAGACAGAGCGTTACCATTGCCTTTTAGTCCGATCACACAGGATAAAGACGTTAGATCAATGTCCAATTGTGATTATGATTTGAATTTTCCCTAGTACTTCATATACATGCTGTTTTGACAGATTTCTGTATGATGTCATTCTACACGTTTTGTAATGTAATCGTAAGTTATGTGTCGCTCCCTAGGCTACATGACATGTCACTCCCAATGACTACTGCGTCTCCTCCAGTGACAGACACTGCATTTTCAAGAGATCACCTGCTTCACAGGAAAGCTTCATGAGAGAGATTAATGTATCCCCTTTTCCCATAATTTCCAAGTGGTTCTCGCAGTTTAACAAACAGGAGAGGAAACTCATCTGGAGTGTGTGTCTGTTCTGTAGAATGTCAAAGAAATGGAAAGAGCTTTTGTTTTAACCATCTCTCTCTCTCTCTTTGTTTCTCTCTCTTGCTCTTTGCAGTACCTTGGACGACGAGGGCAGCAACCTCCGCCAACAGAAGCTAGACAGGCAGGTAGGTCTCCCATGTCCCTGTACTGTAGCAGAGCAGCTCAGCCACTTACTGATATGAACCTCCTCTGTTGTTCCTTGGCTGGTAGAGGAGACTGTAGTGTGAGGAAAAGAGAGGAAGAATATACTCTACAGCAGGGTTGCACAATAATTG
Organism: Salvelinus namaycush; assembly: GCF_016432855.1. NCBI lineage: Eukaryota > Metazoa > Chordata > Actinopteri > Salmoniformes > Salmonidae > Salvelinus > Salvelinus namaycush. Next base: position 77,248,792 of record NC_052307.1, read on the forward strand.
CTCAATTTTTGTGAACTAGAAAGTTCACACACCTGGTTTTCATGGTAGAAAATAATTCCATCTCTCTCTGATTATTCCTTTCCTTCCAGTTCTCTGCTGCCAATGACTGGATCGAATTGCAAAAATCACTGAAGCTGGAGTCTTATATCTCCCTCTCTAACTTTAAGCATCAGCTGTCAGAGCAGCTTACCGATCACTGTACCTGTACACAGCCAAACTGTAAATAGCACACCCAACTACCTCATCCCCATATTGTTACTTATCCTCTTGCTCTTTTGCACCCCAGTATCTCTACTTGCACATCATCATCTGCACATCTATCACTCCAGTGTTAATGCTAAATTGTAATTATTTCGCCTCCATGGCCTATTTATTGCCTTACCTCCCTACTCTTCTACATTTGCACACACACAGTACATAGATTTTTCTATTGTATTATTGACTGTACGTTTGTTTATGTGTAACTCTGTGTTGTTGTTTTTGTCGCACTGCTTTGCTTTATCTTGGCCAGGTCGCAGTTGTAAATGAGAACTTGTTCTCAACTGGCCTACCTGGTTAAATAAAGGTGAAATATATTTTTTTAAACATTAGGCAGGGATCAAAGCCAGCTAATCTGGCTAATTGTTTTTTAAGGAGATCAGTGTTATACTTAAGCAATAAGGCCAGAGGAGGTGTGGTTTACAGCTATTAGCTGTGGTATATTGGCCATATACTACAAACCCCCGAGGTGCCTTATTGCTATTATAAACTGGTTACCAACGTAATTAGAACAGTAAAAAAAAATTTTTTTCATATCCGCGGTATAGGCATATCCGCCACACCTCCCGGTGGCGCAGTGGTCTAGGGCACTGCATCGCAGTGCTAGCTGCGCCACCAGAGTCTCTGGGTTCGCGCCCAGGCTCTGTCGCAGCCGGCCGCAACCGGGAGGTCCGTGGGGCGACGCACAATTGGCATAGCGTCGTCCGGGTTAGGGAGGGTTTGGCCGGTAGGGATATCCTTGTCTCAGTATGTAAAAAAAAAAAAAAAAATGTAATAAAATGTATGCACTCTACTGTAAGTCGCTCTGGATAAGAGCGTCTGCTAAATGACTAAAAATGTAAATGTAAAATAGGGTCTGATATACTACGGCTTTCAGCCAATCAGCATTCAGGGCTCAAACCACCCAGTTTATAATGTGTAATAATGCGCTATCAGAAGTGTATTATGCCAATCAGCCTTTGTTACTTCTGTGCTGTTTTGCTGTCCATGATACATGATAAAGATGTTTAGCAAAGTGATGTCTCAGACCTGACCAGTGTAGAAAACAGCCGTGACACACTCAAGAGACTCATTGATTAACATATTTTAATCAGCCCTGTGTAATTCCATCAAGATACTGGGTTACATCAGCAACCTCTCCCTGGGTTACATCAGCAACCTCTCCCTGGGTTACATCAGCAACCTCTCCCTGGGTTACATCAGCAACCTCTCCCTGGGTTACATCAGTAACCTCTCCCTGGGTTACATCAGCAACCTCTCCCTGGGTTACATCAGTAACCTCTCCCTGGGTTACATCAGTAACCTCTCCCTACACGTTACATTTATTGCATTTCCTGAAATGTAGGAACAAATTGCAGGAGATTATTTTCCAAATGATGATCTGAGGCTAATCGTAGTGGATTAAAGGGATAGACAGAGGATTAGAGTTTACGGTACTACATTAACATAAACCAAATCAGCAGAGAGACTTTCAAGCATTTAAGATAACACTACTCCACACTGCTTACACAAATCAATCTCCAATTCTTTCAGAGGATTAAAAGTCAGGAAATGGTTGGAGATGCTAATTGTTAAGTGATCTGATAAACATGGGAGTGGTTTTAATGAACATTGCAAAACTCTCTCACCTATATGATGTGCAAGTGATGTCATCCTACGTCATTCTTCCGGGTCCTATCCTCTAATCCTTGAATGGGTTTGATGATTATGTCATCAAATTCGTGAAAACAGATATAGAGTGAAAATGACACATTTTTTGTTGTTTTGTACTCTACTCTAGCACTTTGGATTTGAAATGATACAATGACTATGAGGTTAAACTGCAGACTGTCAGCATTCATTTGAGGGTATGTTCATCCATATCATGTGAACCGTTTATAAATTACAGCACTTTTTGTACATTATTGGGACAAATTCACTTATGTGTATTAAAGTAGTAGTACGTTTAGTATTTGGTCCCATTTTCATAGCCCACAATGACTACATCAAACTTGTGACGCTACAAATTTGTTGGATGCATTTGCTGTTTGTTTTGGTTTTGTTGCAGATTATTTTGTGCTCAATAGAAATTAATGGTAAATAATGTAATGTGTCATTTTGGAGTCACTTTTTTGTAAATAAGAATAGAATATGTTTCTAAACACTTCTACATTAATGTGGATGCTACCATGATTGTGGATAATCCTGAATGAATCGTGAATAATGATGAGTGAGGTAATTACAGATGCGCAAATTGTGCGTCTAACTTTCTCACTCATCATTATTCACGATTCATTCAGGTCTCAATACTTTGGGTCCCCTAAAATGGGGGGACTATGTACAAAAATGTATGTAATTTCTAAACGGTATGGATGACGGTATGGATGCAAATACCCTCAAATTAAAGCTGACAGTCTGCACTTTAACCTCATAGTCAATGTATCATTTCAAATCCAAAGTGATGGAGTACTGAGCCAAACAACAACAAAATTGTCACTACCAATGCTTTTGGAGCTCAATGTATATCAAGTTATATTTCTGTTTGTGGATTAATTCACTTCTGCAAGAGGCCTTTTATGACGTTTTTGCGCTGAAGACCATTGTGCTACGTTTTTACCCATTGAACACTGTTCAAAAGCAACTTCCTGGAAAACGACGCATCACTTTCATACCGTATTGTGCTTAGGGCTGGCATAATTACTGTAAAACTGTGTGACTGACAGTTATGGATGAAGACCATCATGAAAATAAAAAAACATTAAAAAAATTGTATTCTATTTTTTGGGGTGGAATGAACAGCTGACTGAAGACGGGACGGCCGGGCATTTGTAGCTTTGTAAGAACCATCCTGATCACTGCAGCGCTGCAGTGGCCTGCTGGTATTCACTCAGGGAGTTCCTGTTGGGCTCACACAGTGTGATTTTAGTGACAGAGGAGACAGTATTATAGTCTGAACCAGGGGTCTGGTGTGCTGCAGACGGTTCTGCTTGTCTGTGTATCTCTGTAGATTTTCTGCAGAATTGACCAGGTCCCTCTTGCAAAACCATTTGTCATGTTACAGTAATGGGACATACTGGTCAAATAGATTTTGGTTGCATTGGTTTGAGCCTTGAGTTTGAGGTTTTGGTTATGTGGTTGTCTTTACTGTGAGTCTATTATCCATGAAACTCATGGCTTGGTCACTCAATAGCTGAGGACAGAATTACCATTATTGCTCAGCTGCTTTGCATATGAAGACAGAAGGATCTGAGGCTAAGAGGGGATTTCCGCATAACACAATCATTTGTATTTCCACTCTAGCTTTTCCCTCATGTGGGTGCTAGCAAGCAGGCTAGGTAGTGCTAGGTATCAACAGCCAATCCAGTAGGGGCTGGAAGCTATAGTGAGCTTTGATTGGTTCATAGTGTCGCGATATCACAGAGTATTTGCATAAAGTTCAGCTTTCCCCAACTTTGGTCCCGCCCTGTTCATGCTCCCTCGCCCATGCTCGCATCGCCCAACGTTCCCCTCGTCCACTTCCCTTCCCTCCATTGAAAATGAATGGGGCTCTGTTGTTTCATCGGCCCTAATGTGTTATGTGGAAATGCATTGTAAGGTTGTTCAGCATGACATGTACAGTATGACCTCCATCATGTGTTCTTGCTATAGTACTTAAGGAGCCTGTGATTGCATCAATTTGGCAAACACTGAAGACTGAAGGAAAGCTCAAACCAACCGTCCATCTGCTGTAACCACACCACTTTTGCATTTTATTCTCAGAGTAGATCTGTTTTAAAGGAATTGTTTGTTAAAGAACATATTAAATGTACTGCTTTTCCACAAAAGACCGAGGAACATACAAAAAAAAATCATAAAGATATTCTATGCAAAAGAAAGATAGACACTTTCCCTTTTTTTCTTCACCTAGTGTGGTGTCCCTGCTGAACAAGCCATTATTTGAATATCAAAGTGGGTATGGATATTCATACTGCATTACTGAGACAGGTACCCAAGCAACAGTGTTCCTTAAGCAGCATTCACATCCAGCTTCAATCCTGAAAAGTCTGTTCATCGAAATGTCAGGAGTTACTGTAGCAAGTTGCATAACCAGTCCTGATGCTGTAACCATTTTGTTTTAGGTCCAAAAGGTGGCACATGCGATGTTGGTTATTCACCTCACATGCTTTTCAAATTGTGAATTTCTTGGTACCCTCCTGGCTGTACATGCACTGTCAGGCATTGTGCATGAGAGAAGGACAACATCTTGTTAGCGGAGAGAGAGGAGGCAGAGTAGGAAGAGGAGATAACTTATTAGTTGGTTATTTCACTGTACACTGACTGGTGGTGTTTTGGACAGCCATAGAGCTCCTCCATGGCTCCACCTGGTTAACTTAGTTCAGGCTTCCTCCTCCTCCACACTCACTGCTAGAGTGTGCTGAGACGTTGTGTTCTGGTCATGGCTGAAGTGATGGGCTAAATGACACAATCCCAATTCTCCACCCTTTTCCCAAAGTGTGCACTTGCACACTTCCTATCATGGAAACTCCCTCTAGCCAACGATAACACCAGTCAAATACTTTTCGATTCATTATAGAAAGTGTGCAAGTGCCCACTTAGGGAAAGGGGTGGACAACTGGGACACAGCCATGGGTTTAGATTAAGGGCACTCTGTACTGGTACAGCAGACAACAGTACAGCAGAGTACAGTCTAGTGGTGTTCCTGCTTCATCTGGGATTCTCTCAATATTTGATGAGCTTCCAGCCTTGGGATCTCCCTCTGTTCGTTAGCTTGCATAATCTCAGATGACTGCTGACTGCAGCAGGATGGAAGGGATACCCAAGCTGTAGTAATACTTAATGTAGATTTCCACATTGCCAGAGAGGGGGGATAGAGCTGAGGAGAAACGGATTGGGGCAGTGGTCCTGAAACATTAATTACAGAAGCAGAAGACATTCCATTTTTCTGGCTCTGAGGAGGTGTTCCTGAGATGGTGCTATGCGGAGGTTTGAAGCAACTCTTCTTGCTCAAGCTTTCTATATTTTTGAACTGAGGGTGTGGAGCTCTAACACTCTGTGCCCTCAGGAGAGCTGAATTTTACAGGAAGATAAAAAGTTTGTGACTGCTCAAAACTAGGATTATGAAATAAATTGAATTGGCTCATGTGGGAAAAGGAAAGTAATTATTTTGTGTGAAAGTAGGATAATGAATCTGTGCAATGACACAGATTCTACTGAGCTACCGGATAAGGATAAAGGATTTGTGTGGGAAAAGAAGAATTTTTGGTTTGTATGTGTCAGTGTGTGAATGATGTTAGAGTTCATATACTGGTCACTTCTGCAGCTGAAGGTTCAGGCTTATCTTTGGTCAGTCATGTGATTAAAGGGTTTTGTGTGTTTATCAAAATCCCATCAGGTAAACAAGATTATTAGGGAAATCATTTATTCTTGCAAAGCATGTAAACGTTTAAATAGAACTGTTATAAGACACGTCTGTCAACTAGTCTGGTTCCTCTTCAGGAAATGGTAAAACAAAAAAAATGAAGGCAATCACCCACCTACAGGTGAACGAATTGAGGCAGACACAGTCAGGCAGAGGTCAAACTCATGTCCCAATGATCTTGTCTTTGATAGGGTGTTCTGTAGCTCATCGTATGAAGACAAGCAGAAATGTCATTTAAGTTGGACTGTGGTATGATTGCAGGCTGGGCAGATGCACATGTTTGTCCAGCAATCAATCTTTAATCTACTGTAGCTCAGGTGATTGGAGGGCCAGAGCACACAGACATATTTGTTCTCTCAAGGACACAGTCTTGTGTCTTGTTACAGTGAGGGTGCACTGTACATGTGAGACAGTGTGTGTGTGTGTGTGGTGTGTGTGTGTGTGTGTGTGGATGAGTTTAACTACACTTGTAGGGACCAGAAGTTCCCACAAGAATAGTAAACAAGCAACGATTTGACCATCTGGGAACATTTTGTTATTCCCCACAAGGTAAAAATCTATTTCTAGGGGATTTAGGGTTAGGAGCTAGGGGTAGGCTTAGGGTTAAGGTTAGGGTTAGGGAAAAATTGATTTTGAATGGGACGGAATTTTGTGTCCCCACAAGGTTAGTTGAAAAAAGTGTGTGTGTGTGAAGGTAAAAAATTAGTGTTAGAAAATATCTATCCATGTTAATGTATTATATATGACACAATATTAGAAGATATGTGTGTGCATGTGTCAATAATACCAAACTAATTGAACACCATTGAAGAACCTGTGTGGTGTGTGTGTTTCAGCGAGCTCTCCTAGAGCAGAAGCAGAAGAAGAAGCGGCAGGAGCCTCTGATGGTGCAGTCCAACGTGGACGGGCGGTCTCGTGCCCGCAGGACCAAGCAGTGTGAGGAGCAGGCTCCCCTGGTAGAGTCTTACCTCAGCAGCAACAGGAGCACCATCTACCACGGTAAGAGAGCCAGCCAGGATCCTTTCACCACCAGGACCCTATTACCAGGGATATGTCTCAAATGGCACCCTATTCCCTATATAGTGCACTACTTTTGGCTAGGCTCTGTATACTACTACTATTTATGCTCTGTCCAAAAATAGTGCACTATATAGGGAATAGGATGCTATTTTGGAAACCCAGGACCCTATCAACAGCTGTTTACCATAGGAACCCGCTTTCTCTCATCTCTGAGGAAGCTGCTACATTGGTGCCGGGCAATTACAGAGATGTCCAGTAACGGTCTGGCGTGGGGCCCTTTCAAGGGCTATTCACAGCCATGACAGGATGGTATTGATCCAGGTTACTCACATAGAGTGCTTGCGAAAGATGGCTGATTGAATTACTGTATCCATGTTCTTGTCCTTATGCGTCGCTCACTGTTTGATCAAGTTCGTCTATTGATTCTTAGCTCCTGGGCCAAAGGAAAACTTTTCTACTGTAGTGACTTTTTTAGTGTTACTTTCTACTCTGCATAGGTGCAATACTGAGATATCTATCAATACCATGTCAAGGTTGGCAAAATAAACATGTAATACTTTATTCATGAAATAACTTTGTGTCTTTGTATGAGAGAGAGACTCCAGGATTTACCAGTACATGCCTTTTCAACTATAAAACTCTAGTGGTCAGAGCTCTGTAGTAGTCCTTCCAGATAGAACAGAGATGGTGTTAGTGCTGTGGCGATTGGGCCACTGATCTCCACAGAGGGACTTTAGCTGCAGTCTTAATCCCCAACTCAGAGTGACTGAGTCTGGGCTCCAGACCATGCATCCAAACAGCACGCCCTGGATGGCTGGCTGCTGGAGAGGAAGACAATGCCCAGCACAACATAAATCAGGCAATGGGTACAAAAAAATAACTGAAAATCCAAATATACCATTAACCACTATTAGGGCAACAATTAAGAAGTTTAAAACCATTGGAACTGTGGTAAACTTGCCTGGTAGAGGAAATTTGTAGCTTGTCCCCACACACAGTGAGGAAGATGGTTCGGTAGGCAGAAAAGTCCAAGGGTCACAGTTGGACAATTACAGAACTTGGTTGCATATTGGGGTCTCCAAATCTACAATTAGATGCCACCTCCATGCCAATAGGCCATTTGGAAAGGTTGCCATAAAAATGCCTTTATTGAGAGCAACCAACAGATGCAAATGTCTGGAGTTTGCTAAAGGCATTGCCACTTGGATTGGAACCAGGTGCTATGGTCAGATGAGACGAAGATGGAGCTCTTTGGCCACACACACTAGAGGTATGCAGAAAATAACCTCATACTTATTGTAAAATATGGTAGTGGATCTTTGATGTTATGGGGCTGTGACTTGAACCCCATTGAAAACCTGTGGTTTGAATTGAAGGGCAGTCCATAAGCACAGACTGAAGGATATCAAGGTTCTGAAAATATTCTGTATGGAGGAATGGTCTAAGATCCCTCCCAATGTGTTCTCCAATCTCATAAAACATTAAAGAAGAAAGCTCAGTGGCATTATCCTCGCAAAGTATTGAAAACAGGTGGTGCCAATAATTTCGACCCCTATCTTTTTAAAGATTTTTTTTATTGCTTGTTAAACAAAATATTTTTCTCTGAGCAATTGTATTATTATTAAATAACTTATTTTGCATATAATAAAGCTCAGTATTTTTGTATTTATTTCATACAGTCTTTTTTCCGCATCTTTATAAAGGGTGCCAATCATTTTGGAGATGACTGTATATGAAAGCTTCAGAAACAGCTCAGTGCATATGAGTGGAGTGACGTCAATACAAAGTATATGTTTCATCTTCCTTCAGTGAGTGTACATCCTGATGAAAATATTCCCCTCCGACACTAGTCAAACAGCCCCTGCTATACACAGAAGACACTGAAGCTTTGAACTGCTCAGAATATTTCCCGTTGCAATCTCAGCCCCATCCTTCCAAAGATGTCAAAAAAGATGCCTTGGAGCTCATTCAGTACAGCAGCAAACATATGGAGAGAGTCCCTTGATTCATACCTTATGCTTAACAACACACAGATGGCACTACGCTGTTAGTGAAGGAAGCATACACACTGTTTGGTCTTGATAAAAATAGAATCTCCCTCTCTCTCTCCTGTCCTTATTTTTCACCATCCTTAGATTAACCCCTGTTTTTCTCTCTGTAGAACTCACATTTTCTTGGCTCTATTTTAAGAATCAATTCAGCACTCACTAAGAGGGATTACGTGTTCTCTGTACCTTTCGTATTTCCATCTGATTAACCTTAAACTGTATGCATTTCCACATCTACAGTATATCCTTCAGATAATATCCATGAAAGGATAAGTTCAGTATTAAGTGGAAATGCTGTTTCATAAGTTCCTATTCCAGCTTTTATTTACGTACCCTATCTGGATTCATTGAAAAATCATATTGCACTTATATTATAAGTGTTATTTTCTGTATTTTTCAAAGAAGTACTGCAGTATGTCATTTCAAAGTATACCATGTACAGTGGCAAGACAAAGTATGTGATCCCTTTGTAATTACATGGATGTCATCATAAGTTGGTAATAAAATTTGATCTGATCTCACAACCATAGACAAACAGTGTGCTTAAACTGGGGCGGTAGGGTAGCCTAGTGGTTAGAGCGTTGGACTAGTAACTGAAAGGTTGCAAGTTCAAATCCCCAAGCTGACAACTGAACAGGCAGTTAACCCACTGTTCCTAGGCCGTGATTGAAAATTAAATTAAATTTGTTCTTAACTGACTTGCCTAGTTAAATAAAAAAATAATAACACACAAATTATTGTATTTTTCTTGTCTATATTGAATACATCATTTAAACTTTCACAGTGTAGGTTGGAAAAAGTATGTGAACCCCTAGGCTAATGACTTCTCCAAAAGCTAATTGGAGTCAGGAGTCAGCTAACCTTGAGTCCAATCAATGAGACGAGATTGGAGATGTTGGTTAGAGCTGCCCTGCCCTATAAAAAACACAACATTTGAGTTTGCTATTCACAACAAGCATTGCCTGATGTGAACCATGCCTTGAACTAAAGAGATCTCAATAGACCTAAGATTAAGAATTGTTGACTTGTATAAAGCTGGAAATAGTTACAAAAGTATCTCTAAAAACCTTGACGTTCATCAGTCCACTGGAGAAAGTTCAGCACTGTTGCTACTCTCCCTAGGAGTGGCCGTCCTGCAAAGATGACTGCAAGAGCACAGCGCAGAATGCTCAATGAGGTTAAGAAGAATCCTAGTGTCAGCTAAAGACTTGCAGAAATCTCTGGAACATGCTAACATCTCTGTTGACGTGTCTATGATACGTTAAACACTAAACAAGAATGATGTTCATGGGAGGACACCACAGAAGAAGCCACTGCTGTCCAAAAAATACATTACTGCACATCTGGGGTTCACAAAAGGATGTTCCACAGCGCTACTGGCAAAATATTCTGTGGACAGATTAAACTAAAGTTTAGTTGTTTGGAAGGAACACACAACACTATGTGTGGAGAAAGAAAGGCACAGCACAGCACACCAACATCAAAACCTCATCCCCACTGTAAAGTATGGTGGAGGGAGCATCATGGTTTGTGGCTGCTTTGCTGCCTGGACAACTTGCTATCATCGACAGAAAAATGAACTCCCAAGTTTTATCAAGACATTTTGCAGGAGAATGTAAGGCTATCTGTCCGCCAATTGAAGCTCAACCGAAGTTGGGTGATGCAACAGGACAACGACAAAAAACACAGAAGTAAATCAACAACAGAATGGCTTCAACAGAAGAAAATACGCCTTCTGGAGTGGCCCAGTCAGAGTCCTGACCTCAACCACTGATTTGAGATGCTGTGGCATGACCTCGAGAGAGCGGTTCACACCAGACATCCCAAAAATATTGCCGAACTGATATAGTTTTGTAAAGAGGAATGGTCCAAAATTCCTCCTGACCGTTGTGCAGGTCTGATTCGAAACTACAGAAAATGTTTGGTTGAGGTTATTGCTGCAAAAAGGAGGGTCAACCAGTTATTAAATCCAAGGGTTCACATACTTTTCCCATCCTGCACTGTGGATGTTGAAAACGTGACATGAAAACGTATAATTGTTTGTGTGTTATTAGTTTAAGAAGGCTGTGTTTGTCTATTGTTGTGGCTTAGATGAAGCTCAGATAACATTTTATGACAAATTTATGCAGAAATCCAGGTAATTCCAAATGGTTCACATACTTTTTCTTGCCACTGTAAATAGCATGTTTCTTTTGCTATAAATAAGATTAGCATCCAGTAGATAAATCATAAAGCGAAAAACCTGGAAAATATTTGTATATTATTGACCGCCGCAAATATAGAGTGACATTGTTAACAGAATATTTTAGGTGGACTAAACTGATTTAATTTAACCTAGTTCAGAAACTGACTTCAGGCTCATGCTTATCTGAAACAGAGTATGTAGGCCTACTAGTTGTTAGTTTCCATATATGCTAACAGTAACTTTAGGTCAAGAATACAGGTCTCTCCATCCCTCTCTGCTCGGAGCTTTTGAAGCATTTGCTCTATTATTCCCCTTGAAGCTGTTTGGAAAAATTTCGAAAAGAAATGGGTTCCCACAATGAGACTGTGAACGTCTCCGCGGTGACGGGTCTAGGCTCCGAATTTTTACGAGAATAGAGACACACCACTGGATATTCACTGACACTCTGCAAAACAGAGGAGGTTGTAGGGGAAATACTAAGGCAACCAAGCAGTTGATAGATTTAAGATAAACATGTTAGAATCAAAGTGCCAATTTCAAGGGACTGTAGCTACAGTATGCATTTGTTATTATCTAATCCTGGAACATGTTGTTGCTGGAAGGAGCGTGCGCTGTGCATTTGCAATTTTCACAGAGCTAGCACATCCATGACCTGTTTGACATGAGGCGATAAACAGTGTTCTCTCCCAGGCAAGAAAAACGCCTCTGCTGTGTGTCTGCTTCCTATAACCTTGTATAGTGTCCTCTGCTAACTTTGTCTTTACCTGTTCTTTCTCTTTCCCTATAGGCTAACCTTAACTGACAGTACCCTTCTGTTTAGTCTCTTACTTCATTTTATCTTCATAATTTCCCCCAACCTGCCTGCTAATTCCTTCTGTCCGCTGGTTCCTGCCGTGCCGTGCGTAGTGCAAGAAGCTGAACACGAGGAGGTGAAGGTGGTAGCGGACAACCAGGCTCCTCGCTCAGCCAAAAAGGGCAAGGCATCGACCAGCTCCACCCCGCAGACAGGCAGCGGCAAGAAGGAGAGGAAGGGGAAGCACAAAGGTCAGGCTTGCTGCTGCTGCCTCCAGACAGACCGAGAGACAGACAGGCTACAGCAGCATGCATGGTCCTCTCTCTCTGTCTGTTGGTCAACTGTACAGCACGTCTCCGTCTGGCTCAGCTCTGTCTCCTACCGTGATGGAAATGAAACGATCCAATTGAAATCCTCAGGTTTTCAATGAGGAGGAAGTTTCATATTTTGTGCCAGAATTAAATTCACCATGTGAGAGTGTTGTGCAGAGCAAGAGATACCACTTTTGTATCATAGATTAGATATAGATTGCATGAAATTAGTTGCATGGCCACCAGACTACGTATTTGTCTCCCAATTGGTCTCCTTTGATAGCTGTATTATATTGTTGTATTGTCTTAATGAGTTGAGCTCTAAAAAGTCAATGTTAAGATGCCTCTTCCCCATGCTCCATCAGGTACCTGGCTGTATGCCTCTCTCTCATTCACACACTCATCCTTTCAAACATCCTCAAGCTGGATTGGACTCAGTTCTGTTCATGTCTCCATCTCTGGTGGCACATAGTGGCATTCTAAAGCTAATCAAGCTGCCCTTACAGAGAAGTGAAGCATGCACTCAGATGCTAAGTCTGTCCAAAATCTAATCTGAGTAATGATGTTAGAGAAGTCGGTCCTCTCTGCCTGCCAAGTAAACACCTTAGTGGCTGCTGAAACGCTCCTTGGCCTTGATACAGACTTCATACGTAAGCCGCATGAATTGAAATGGAAGTGTGAAATTGTGCTCCCTGTCTCACTTTGATGTCTCTCTCAACTTCTGAGTTTCAATAATCAAATTAGTATACTGTATTTATTTCGGGGCTCCCGAGTGGCGCAGCGGTCTAAGACACTGCATCTCAGTGCTTGTGGCGTCACTACAGACACCCTGGTTCGATTCCAGGCTGTATCAGAACCGTCCGTGATTGTGCAGCCGCCAACATAGTGCGGCGCACAATTGGCACACAATTGGCCCAGCGTTGTCCGGGTTTGACCGGTGTAGGCCGTCATTGTAAATAAGAATTTGTTCTTAACTGACTTGCCAAGTTAAATGAAAAAATTATTTTAAAAATAACATAAATTGCCAGTGGCTGTCTGAAATGCTTGTTTACGAGCCCTTCCCAACAATACATATTTTAAAAAATTATTTAAAAAAATAAAAAATAGTAACACAAGATGAATAAGTATACACAATAATGGGGCTAAACTCAGCAAAAAAAGAAATGTCCCTTTTTCAGGACCCTGTCTTTCAAAGATAATTCGTAAAAATCCAAATAACTTCATAGATCTTCATGGTAAAGGGTTTAAACACTGTTTCCCATGCTTGTTCAATGAACCATAAACAATTAATGGACATGCACCTGTGGATGGTCGTCAAGACAATAACAGCTTACAGACGGTAGGCAATTTAAGGTCACAGTTATGAAAACTTAGGACACTAAAGAGGCCTTTCTACTGACTCTGAAAAACACCAAAAGAAAGATGCCCAGGGTCCCTGCTCATCTGCGTGAACATGCCTTAGGCATGCTGCAAGGAGGCATGAGGACTGCAGATGTGGCCAGGGCAATACATTGCAACGTCCGTACTGTGAGATGCCTAAGACAGCGCAACAGGGAGACTGGATGGACAGCTGAGACTGGATGGACAACTAGTCTGCTTCTTTAATCAGTACAACAGTTTTCAGCTGTGCGAACATAATTGCAAAAGGGTTTTCTAATGATCAATTAGCCTTTTTAAAATGATAAACTTCGATTAGCTAACACAACGTGCCATTGGAACACAGGAGTGATGGTTGCTGATAATGGGCCTCTGTACGCCTATGTAGATATTCCATAAAAAATCAGCCGTTTCCAGCTACAATAGTCATTTACAACATTAACAATGTCTACACTGTATTTCTGATCAATTTGACGTTATTTAAAAAATAACACAAAATGTGCTTTTCTTTCAAAAACAAGGACATTTCTAAGTGACCCCAAACTTTTGAATGGTTTTGTAGGTAACATGGCTGATTGTCATCTCAGGATGCTTTTGTAATCCTTACTCATCTGTTCAATGTTATTGTTTTGTCCTCCAATGTGATTCATTTAGGGCTAGTGATTATTCAGACCAGAGTCACGATGTCATTCAACACCGATATAGCCCCTTTCTTCTTACGGAATGATGGCTTACCTCGTCGCACACACACACATACACACACTCCGCTGCTCTCTGAAACGAGGGTTGTCTGCGTCGCTAACGCCACACTAACAAAAGGCTGCAATCTCCCTCTGAAAGCAGCAGTAATTCTTGTGTAATCAGTGTTAAAAAGACAGTCACTAATTCAGTTGGGAGCAATAAAACACTCTTTCAAAATGTGCGTTTTACCGCCCGTGATTTCATCTGGCTCATCTCATTTAATCGCTTGTTGCACTGCTATGGTGGTGAGACAGAAGAGGATGAGGAAAAACAGTATGTCAGTGGCTTTGAAGCAGTAATGACCAGGGGGCCTCATTTATAACCGTTGTGTAAATTTGACACTAAATATCTGTCCATCATTTCTGAAAAGGCTATCCTAGTCAAAAAATCCCCCAAATCCAATTTTTAAAAAACTATTATAATCCAATAGAACATCATTTTGGAACCTATCCTATAGGATTTTATTCTACAGGTCCTATCCTAGAGGTTTTTATCCGATAGGACGGGTTCTAAAATATGATAGTTTTTGGGGGGGGTTCCATCCTGTAGGATCCTATAAAATAGTTCCAAAATCTGATAGGATTGGACCACTCCCATATTGTGGTGGTGTGTTTATCACTGGTGTGGGTAGGCAAGGAGATGGACATTGTGCTCCGGAGAGACACTGGAGAGAAAATGTTCCTCAGTTTACTATTCTTTAATCTTGATTGCAGTTTAACATACAGTTGAAGTCAGAAGTTTACATACACCTTAGCCAAATACATTTAAACTCAGTTTTTCACAATTCCCGACATTTAATCCTAGTAAAAATTCCCTGTCTTAGGTCAGTTAGGATCACGACTTTATTTTAAGAATGTGAAATGTCCGAATAATAGTAGAGGGAATTATTTATTTCAGCTTTTATTTCTTTCATCACTATCCCAGTGGGTCAGAAGTTTACATACCCTCAATTAGTATTTGGTAGCATTGCCTTTAAATTGTTTAATTTGGGTCAAACGTTTCGGGTAGCCTTCCACAAGCTTCCCACAATAAGTTGGGTTAATTTTGGCCCATTCATCCTGACAGAGATGGTGTAACTGAGTCAGGTTTGTAGGCCTCCTTTCTCGCACACACTTTCTATAGGATTGAGGTCAGGGCTTTGTGATGGCCACTCCAATACCTTGACTTTGTTTTCCTTAAGCCATTTTGCCACAACTTTGGAAGTATGCTTGGGGTCATTGTCCATTTGGAAGACCCATTTGTGACCAAGCTTTAACTTCCTGACTGATGTCTTGAGATGTTGCTTCAATATATCCACATAATTTTCCATCCTCATGAAGCCATCTATTTTGTGAAGTGCACCAGTCCCTCCTGCAGCAAAGCACCCCCACAACATGATGCTGCCACCCCTGTGCTTCACGGTTGGTATGGTGTTCTTCGGCTTGCAAGCCTCCCCCTTTTTCCTCCAAACATAACGATGGTCATTATGGCCAAAAGGTTATATTTTTGTTTCATCAGACCAGCGGACATTTCTGCCAAAAAGTACGATCTTTGTCCCCATGTGCAGTTGCAAACCACAGTCTGGCTTTTTTATGGCGGTTTTGGAGCAGTGGCTTCTTCCTTGCTGAGCGACCTTTCAGGTTATGTTGATATAGGACTTGTTTTACTGTGGATATAGATCATTTTGTACCTGTTTCCTCCAGCATCTTCACAGGGTCCTTTACTGTTGTTCTGGGATTGATTTGTACTTTTCGCACCAAAGTACGTTCATCTCTAGGAGACAGAACGCATCTCCTTCCTGAGCGGTATGACGGCTGCGTGGTCCCATGGTGTTTATACTTGCGTACTATTGTTTGTGCAGATGAACGTGGTACCTTCAGGCGTTTGGAAATTGCTCACCATGATGGACCAGACTTGTGGAGGTCTACAGTTTTTTTTCTGAGGTCTTGGCTGATTTCTTTTGATTTTCCCATTTATGTCAAGCAAAGAGGCACTGAGTTTGAAGGTAGGCCTTGAAATACATCCACAGGTACACCTCCAATTGACTCAAATTATGTCAATTAGCCCATCAGAAGCTTCTAAAGCCATGACATAATTTTCTGGAATTTTCCAAGCTGTTTAAAGGCACAGTCAACTTAGTGTATGTAAACTTCTGACCCACTGGAATTGTGATACAGTGAATTATAAGTAAAATAATCTGTTTGTAAACAATTGTTGGAAAAATTACTTGTGTCATGCACAAAGTAGATGTCCTAACCGTCTTGCCAAAACTATAGTTTGTTAACAAGAAATTTGTGGAGTGGTTGAAAAACGAGTTTTAATGACTCCAACCTAAGTGTATGTAAACTTCCGACTTCAACTGTAAATGTTCAGGTTTCTGTGCCATATTTAGCTGTGAGACAAAGCTACATATTAGATTTTAGATTATTTGTGCTAATTTCCTGTACTAAAACCGTATCTGTTACTACATTAAAACAACCGAAACAACGTTTCGACCACATCGAATTGAGGGTAATTACACATCCTTTTTACCTCAGATTACACATCCTTTTTACTTCGAATTCTACTATCATTTTCAAACTCAAATGGCAGACACCATTTTAAATACTCTCTGTATAAAAGTCACTGGCCTCACACCAATACATGGATTTATCACTCAAATAACAGCTAACCCTTGTTACTGTTGATATCCTATGGCGGCTCGTGATTTGTTGAAGTTAAATAACAAAGCAATTGATTTGTTTCCTTCCCTGTTTCGGCATCCTCACAACTTCCATCCGACATTCTAGAATTTAGATGACTGTCTACAGCAAATTCTCTTCTAACCAGTGATATACAAATTATTCTCAGATTCAGTGTGGCCTTTGAATAGTGTTAGTTTAAACCGTGCATACACTCCAAACATTTGCCCCTGCTCTGTTGATTTCAAATTGATATCGATATGACTGATTAACAAAATAGTGTCATTTATCTTTCTGCGTTGGTGACCCACTTTCAACAAAATGCAACAATCCTAAATGTAGCTGGCTGTCTTCTACAAGTTGTTCTCTAACCAGTGATATACATATTATTCCCAGATTCCGTGTTTTTTTTAGTAAGGTTAGTTTGAACAGGACGTGTAACCCGACTCCCCCCTCTCATTCTACTGGTTTCAACGTGATATCAGTATGAGTGATTGACAAATAAGTGTTGCGTTTCTCTTTCCGTTTTGGCCACACCCCCACAGCAAAATGCATCACTACAAAATGTAGCTGGTTGTCATCAGCAGGTTGACCTCTAACGAGTGATGTAAAAATGATTTCCAGTTTCCATGTGGTTTTTGAGTTGTGTTAGTTTCAACAGTGCACACAAACCTGATTTCTCCCCTAATCAACATGAATGATTATTTGCCACTTGTCAAAACAACAGGGGTTTTGGTGCATATGCAGTTGATAAGGTGCTCGTTAAAAAGAATAGAAGAAATATGACAAACATGTCCATCTTATTATCCCCAGTTGCACAAAATACTTGGCCACTTGCCTGCTTGCAATAGCAATACTTCAACCACTCGAAACTGTGCGTACGACATGGTCTAAAGTTTGCAGGAAGGTGACCACATTCTCATGTCAAGTTTTGCATGAAGACTGGCACACGCATGTTTTGGGGTATATTTTGTACATACGCACAGTTTAGAAATGAGGCTTCCGACCACTCCATTTGTGTGAAAGGGACTAGTAATCTGGTGCTTGATTGGCTGAGTCAGTAGCTGACTGTAGCAGCAGGGACATCATGTTCTGCCCTGTTACGCAGGCTAATTGATTGGCAAAGAAGCAGCGGAAGTCTTAAGAGTCATGCCGAAAATATACCACATCAACCCACAAAGGCATTCAAAGCTGAATTTTACTGCATGACCCGTATTACCCAGGCAAATGTCATCTACTAGACTCCATTTACTTATACTGTAGTTTGAGTTTTTTCCAACAGATTTCCATTCATTCTCCATGTCATGTTTGCATGCATGTAGGCATGTTATGTGTGAGTGACACATAACAGTATGTTTGTGCATGATCTAATGCATGTGTGTTACTACTGTTACTGTACGACTATGGAGGTCTGACTCTGATGGGGCTGGTTGGGTGTGGTGGTGTGGCAGGACTCGATGGGCCGGCGTCCTTCCAGGAAGAGGGCCAGATCCAGATCATGACGGTGGGTCACTGGGCCGTGGAGGAGGGGAGTGAGGGAGATGCTGTGATCAGTGCTCAGCCACAGGGCAAGCAGGACCTGAGGGTCACCATGCTTAAGAAAGGTATCAATGCATATAGGCCTATCCCTGGCCTCCAGCCTGATCTGTGTACATGTACAGTCCCTCTGTGGCTTCGATTGGTCTGAAACACAGGTCAAAGAGTGATTGGCACTTGTCCTCTCCAATCATGCAGTGATTGGTCTGAGATTATGAGATTGTGGGGACCTTGGATTTATTATACAGTAAGACCTGTCAAATACAGCTCTCCTTTCCCCTGAGATCTTTGCCAACTGAACAATAACATCTAAGCCAACTAAACAGTAACATCATGCTTATTACATCATGAATAACACCTTACTTAAAACATCAACAGTACTCCACTTGTTTTGTCCCTCCTGGTAAATAGGTTTCCAGTTTCCACCACCTTTTGATAGCTGAAAACATACTGTACAGTGACAGATACATTTTTCTTTAAAATTGTCATGGGCAACCAACCAATTCAGGAAGCAGCAGGTATACTATGACCTGAGGCTTATGTTGTAATGCTTTTAGTGAGCACGCTACAGGTGTGTATTGGCAGCTTTTCATGGTTCTTTCCCTGTTGGAGAGAGAGCCTCATACAGTTCAGACTCTACCCAGAACACTACCCTGCCTTTAGACAGTAGTGTATCCAAACCTCTCCATGAACTGATGTTTCAGAACAGGCGTATGTGTCTATGTTCCTGTGTGTTGTGTCTTTGTGTACAGTGCTTGGTGTATGGTGCAGCATGCATTTACAGTTCTTATTCAAACAGCGTTACTAGGAGCACGACAATGCCATTACATTATGTATTTTCTGTTTGAAGGTATTTCTAGTAGTATGAACTTTGACGAAGAGGAGGATGACGAGGATGAAGTCAGTTCCAGTTCCTCTCAGCTCAACAGTAACACACGGCCAGGCTCTGCCACCAGCAAGAAGTCCTGCAAGGTACACCATCTGATGCTCTGTGGTCATCTATTGATTCCTGACTCTTGGATGGAGCTTTTACTTTACACACAGTGTGCACTAATGCACCCTCTATTTGCTTTGTTCCTCTGCTCAGCGGGGCTCAGCCATTAGTCCATTTGGGGAATGACGATGGAGCAGTTTTG